>NW_028232332.1:40000-49497 GCF_054491065.1 Syngnathus leptorhynchus | reverse complement strand
GTAAAAAGAACCAGGCTGGATAAAAAAAAGAACCGGGCTGGATCAAAAAAGAACCGGGCGACCCGTTAAAATTGCTTAGCCGAGGTCCTGGAAGCCTAACCCGGCGTGATCTTGTGCAAAAAGCCGCTCCCGAGCTCCAGCTGGAAGTTTAAAAAGAACCGGGCTGGATCAAAAAAAGAACCGGGCTGGTTCAAAAAAGAACCGGGCGACCCGTTAAAATTGCTTAGCCGAGGTCCTGGAAGCCTAACACGGCGTGATCTTGTGCAAAAAGCCGCTCCCGAGCTCCAGCTGGAAGTGTAAAAAGAACCAGGCTGGATAAAAAAAAGAACCGGGCTGGATCAAAAAAGAACCGGGCGACCCGTTAAAATTGCTTAGCCGAGGTCCTGGAAGCCTAACACGGCGTGTTCTTGTGCAAAAAGCCGCTCCCGAGCTCCAGCTGGAAGTGTAAAAAGAACCAGGCTGGATAAAAAAAAGAACCGGGCTGGATCAAAAAAGAACCGGGCGACCCGTTAAAATTGCTTAGCCGAGGTCCTGGAAGCCTAACACGGCGTGATCTTGTGCAAAAAGCCGCTCCCGAGCTCCAGCTGGAAGTGTAAAAAGAACCGGGCTGGATAAAAAAAGAACCGGGCTGGATAAAAAAAAGAACCGGGCGACCCGTTAAAATTGCTTAGCCGAGGTCCTGGAAGCCTAACACGGCGTGTTCTTGTGCAAAAAGCCGCTCCCGAGCTCCAGCTGGAAGTGTAAAAAGAACCGGGCTGGATAAAAAAAGAACCGGGCTGGATAAAAAAAAAGAACCGGGCGACCCGTTAAAATTGCTTAGCCGAGGTCCTGGAAGCCTAACACGGCGTGTTCTTGTGCAAAAAGCCGCTCCCGAGCTCCAGCTGGAAGTGTAAAAAGAACCGGGCTGGATAAAAAAAAGAACCGGGCTGGATCAAAAAAGAACCGGGCGACCCGTTAAAATTGCTTAGCCGAGGTCCTGGAAGCCTAACCCGGCGTGATCTTGCCCGAAATTCGGCCTCTATACTTCCATTTTAGGTACCAGGCGCTCATAGTGTGTTGGTCCCACTAGTCAGTGTACTGGTCCCCCTCGCTAGTGTACTGGTCCCCCTAGTCAGTGTACTCATCCAGTTACCCCCCGTTTTCCAAAACACCATCGGCACGTATAAGGGGGGGACTCCTGAGAGAGATGAGGTATATGCCAGCGCAACACCAATCCGCTCCGCGCTGGTTCCCATGTCGGCTACGGATGAATAAAACCAGCCTGTCCCCCCTGGAGCTCACGAGACACGGAATTTTTTCTAAGTGCCAACGGCTCTTCCGAGCAAACGTGTCCGCTCCGGCTGGTTCCCCCGTCGGCCTCGAATGACGAAAAATGCCGGTCTCCGCCCGGAGCTCATGACAAACGAAAAATTTTCTAAGTGCCAACGGCACTAGCGAGCGAATGTGTCCGCTCGGCGCTGGTTCCCGGGTCGAACCCGGAAGACGAAAAACGCCGGTCTCCGCCCGGAGCTCATGACAAACGAAAAATCTTCTAAGTGCCAACGGCACTAGCGAGCGAATGTGTCCGCTCGGCGCTGGTTCCCGGGTCGAACCCGGAAGACGAAAAACGCCGGTCTCCGCCCGGAGCTCATGACAAACGAAAAATTTTCTAAGTGCCAACGGCACTAGCGAGCGAATGTGTCCGCTCGGCGCTGGTTCCCGGGTCGAACCCGGAAGACGAAAAACGCCGCTCTCACGCCCGGAGCTCATGACAAACGAAAAATTTTCTAAGTGCCAACGGCACTAGCGAGCGAATGTGTCCGCTCGGCGCTGGTTCCCGGGTCGAACCCGGAAGACGAAAAACGCCGCTCTCCGCCCGGAGCTCATGACAAATGAAAAATTTTCTAAGTGCCAACGGCACTAGCGAGCGAATGTGTCCGCTCGGCGCTGGTTCCCGGGTCGAACCCGGAAGACGAAAAACGCCGCTCTCCGCCCGGAGCTCATGACAAACGAAAAATTTTCTAAGTGCCAACGGCACTAGCGAGCGAATGTGTCCGCTCGGCGCTGGTTCCCGGGTCGAACCCGGAAGACGAAAAACGCCGGTCTCCGCCCGGAGCTCATGACAAACGAAAAATTTTCTAAGTGCCAACGGCACTAGCGAGCGAATGTGTCCGCTCGGCGCTGGTTCCCGGGTCGAACCCGGAAGACGAAAAACGCCGGTCTCCGCCCGGAGCTCATGACAAACGAAAAATTTTCTAAGTGCCAACGGCACTAGCGAGCGAATGTGTCCGCTCGGCGCTGGTTCCCGGGTCGAACCCCGGAAGACGAAAAACGCCGCTCTCCGCCCGGAGCTCATGACAAACGAAAAATTTTTTCCTTTTTAAGTGCCAACGGCACTAGCGAGCGAATGTGTCCGCTCGGCGCTGGTTCCCGGGTCGAACCCGGAAGACGAAAAACGCCGGTCTCCGCCCGGAGCTCATGACAAACGAAAAATTTTCTAAGTGCCAACGGGCACTAGCGAGCGAATGTGTCCGCTCGGCGCTGGTTCCCGGGTCGGACCCGGAAGACGAAAAACGCCGGTCCTCGCCTGGAGGTCCCAGCAAAATCGGCGAAAAAACGACTAAGTGTCAACTTTCGAAAAAACGGCTAAGTGTCGACTTTCGAAAAAACGGCTAAGTGTCAACTTTCGAAAAAACGGCTAAGTGTCAACTTTCGAAAAAACGACTAAGTGCCCACGGCTCTGCGGGGCTTGTGAGTCCGCCCCGCGCCGGTTCGGCGGTCCGGCCTCAAAAAGCAAAAAATCAGCCTCTCTCCCTGGAGCTCACCAAAAATTTGTCGAAATTTTTCTAAGTTCTCCTCGAGGTACCAGGGGGTGAGGTACCCGGGCTAAGGTGCAGTACCTTTTTTGGTCTTCAGGTGCGCCAGAGTACAATGAAATGGTCCCAGTAGTCAGTGTACTCATCGACTTTCCCCCCGTTTTCCAAAGCACCTCGTTTACGAGTATGGAGGAGATGGTGCTGGTCTCCCCACGGCGTCGGACACGCCGTCCTCGACAGCACAAGGTCGGATAGAAGACCTGGAAAGCGCCGTGGCACGCGCTGGAGGTGGGCACTTTGGCGAAAAAACGACTAAGTGTCAACTTTCGAAAAAACGACTAAGTGTCAACTTTCGAAAAAACGGCTAAGTGTCAACTTTCGAAAAAAACGACTAAGTGTCACCTCTCTGAAAAAATGGCAAAGTGTCGCCTCTCTGAAAATTTTCTAAGTGCCCACGGCTCTGCGGGCTCGTGCATCCGAGCCGCGCCGGTTCTGCAACCGGCCTAGAATGACGAAAAATAACGGTCTCCTCCTGGAGCTCACAGCCAATTGTGGCGAAAAAGTGGCAAAGTGCCCACGGCTCTGCGGGCTCGTGCATCCGACCCCGCGCCGGTTCTGCAGCCGGCCTAGAATGACGAAAAATAACGGTCTCCTCCTGGAGCTCACAGCCAACTTGGCAAAAAGTTTCTAAGTGCCCACGCCCTGCCGAGCTTTGGCGTCCGCCCAGCGCCGGTTCCGCAGTCGGCTCGAATGACGAAAAATAACGGTCTCCTCCTGGAGCTCACAGCCAACTTGGCAAAAAGTTTCTAAGTGCCCACGGCCCTGCCGAGCTTTGGCGTCCGCCCAGCGCCGGTTCCGCAGTCGGCCTCGAATGACGAAAAATAACGGTCTCCTCCTGAGCTCACAGCCAACTTGGCAAAAAGTTTCTAAGTGCCCCACTGGCCCTGCCGAGCTTGGCGTCCGCCCAGCGCCGGTTCCGCAGTCGGCCTCGAATGACGAAAAATAACGGTCTCCTCCTGGAGCTCACAGCCAACTTGGCAAAAAGTTTCTAAGTGCCCACGGCCCCTGCCGAGCTTTGGCGTCCGCCCAGCGCCGGTTCCGCAGTCGGCCTCGAATGACGAAAAATAACGGTCTCCTCCTGGAGCTCACAGCCAACTTGGCAAAAAGTTTCTAAGTGCCCACGGCCCTGCCGAGCTTTGGCGTCCCGCCCAGCGCCCGGTTCCGCAGTCGGCCTCGAATGACGAAAAATAACGGTCTCCTCCTGGAGCTCACAGCCAACTTGGCAAAAAGTTTCTAAGTGCCCACGGCCCTGCCGAGCTTTGGCGTCCGCCCAGCGCTCGGTTCCGCAGTCGGCCTCGAATGACGAAAAATAACGTCTCCTCCTGGAGCTCACAGCCAACTTGGCAAAAAGTTTCTAAGTGCCCACGGCCCTGCCGAGCTTTGGCGTCCGCCCAGCGCCGGTTCGCAGTCGGCCTCGAATGACGAAAAATAACGGTCTCCTCCTGGAGCTCACAGCCAACTTGGCAAAAAGTTTCTAAGTGCCCACGGCCCTGCCGAGCTTTGGCGTCCGCCCAGCGCCGGTTCCGCAGTCGGCCTCGAATGACGAAAAATAACGGTCCTCCTCCTGGAGCTCACAGCCAACTTGGCAAAAAGTTTCTAAGTGCCCACGGCCCTGCCGAGCTTTGGCGTCCCGCCCAGCGCCGGTTCCGCAGTCGGCCTCGAATGACGAAAAATAACGGTCTCCTCCTGGAGCTCACAGCCAACTTGGCAAAAAAGTTTCTAAGTGCCCACGGCCCTGCCGAGCTTTGGCGTCCGCCCAGCGCCGGTTCCGCAGTCGGCCTCGAATGACGAAAAATAACGGTCTCCTCCTGGAGCTCACAGCCAACTTGGCAAAAAGTTTCTAAGTGCCCACGGCCCCTGCCGAGCTTTGGCGTCCGCCCAGCGCCGGTTCCGCAGTCGGCCTCGAATGACGAAAAATAACGGTCTCCTCCTGGAGCTCACAGCCAACTTGGCAAAAAGTTTCTAAGTGCCCACGGCCCTGCCGAGCTTTGGCGTCCGCCCAGCGCCGGTTCCGCAGTCGGCCTCGAATGACGAAAAATAACGGTCTCCTCCTGGAGCTCACAGCCAACTTGGCAAAAAGTTTCTAAGTGCCCACGGCCCTGCCGAGCTTTGGCGTCCGCCCAGCGCCGGTTCCGCAGTCGGCCTCGAATGACGAAAAAATAAACGGTCTCCTCCTGGAGCTCACAGCCAACTTGGCAAAAAGTTTCTAAGTGCCCACGGCCCTGCCGAGCTTTGGCGTCCGCCCAGCGCCGGTTCCGCAGTCGGCCTCGAATGACGAAAAATAACGGTCTCCTCCTGGAGCTCACAGCCAACTTGGCAAAAAGTTTCTAAGTGCCCACGGCCCTGCCGAGCTTTGGCGTCCGCCCAGCGCCGGTTTCCGCAGTCGGCCTCGAATGACGAAAAATAACGGTCTCCTCCTGGAGCTCACAGCCAACTTGGCAAAAAGTTTCTAAGTGCCCACGGCCCTGCCGAGCTTTGGCGTCCGCCCAGCGCCGTTCCGCAGTCGGCTCGAATGACGAAAAATAACGGTCTCCTCCTGGAGCTCACAGCCAACTTGGCAAAAAGTTTCTAAGTGTCACATCTCTGAAAAAACGGCTAAGTGTCGACTTTCGAAAAAAACGGCAAAGTGTCACATCTCTGAAAAAACGGCTAAGTGTCGACTTTCGAAAAAACGGCTAAGTGTCAACTTTCGAAAAAACGGCTAAGTGTCGCCTCTCTGAAAAAACGGCAAAGTGTCAACTTTCGAAAAAACGACAGAGTGTCGCCTCTCTGAAAAAACGACTAAGTGTCGACTCTGAGAAAATGGCAAAGTGCCCACGGCTCTGCGGGCTCGTGCATCCGACCCGCGCCGGTTCCCCAGCCGGCCTGAAATAAGGCAAAACCAGCCTCTCCGCCTGGAGCTCAGAGCCAACTTGGCGAATATTTTCTAAGTGCCCACGCGCTCTGCGTGGCTACGGCGTCTGCCCAGCGCCGGTTCCTGGGTCGAACCCCGAGGACGAGGAATGCCGGTCTCCGCTGGAGGTCCCAGCTTAATCGGCGAAAATTTTCTAAGTGCCCACGGCTCTGCCGGCTCGTGCATCCGACCCGCGCCGGTTCCCCAGCCGGCCTGAAATAAGGCAAAACCAGGCTCTCCCCTGGAGCTCAGAGCCAATTGTGGCGAAAAAACGACTAAGTGTCAACTTTCGAAAAAAACGACTAAGTGGTCAACTTTCCAAAAAAACGGCTAAGTGTCGACTTTCGAAAAAACGGCTAAGTGTCAACTTTCGAAAAAACGACTAAGTGTCGCCTCTGAAAAAACGACTAAGTGTCGCCTCTCTGAAAAAACGACTAAGTGCCCACGGCCTCATGCGGGGCTTGTGAGTCCGCCCCGCGCCGGTTCGGCGGTCGGCTCAAAAAGCGAAAAATCAGCCTCTCTCCCTGGAGCTCACCAAAAATTTGTCGAAATTTTTCTAAGTTCTCCTCGAGGTACCAGGGGGTGAGGTACCGCGCTGGGCTAAGGTGCAGTACCTTTTTTGGTCTTCAGGTGCGCCAGAGTACAATGAAATGGTCCCAGTAGTCAGTGTACTCATCGACTTTCCCCCCGTTTTCCAAAGCACCCCGTTTACGAGTATGGAGGAGATGGTGCTGGTCTCCCCACGGCGTCGGACACGCCGTCCTCGACAGCACAAGGTCGGATAGAAGACCTGAAAAGCGCCGTGGCACGCGCTGGAGGTGTCACTGTGGCGAAAAAGTGACTAAGTGTCAACTTTCGAAAAAACGGCTAAGTGTCAACTTTCGAAAAAACGGCTAAGTGTCAACTTTCGAAAAAACGGCTAAGTGTCAACTTTCGAAAAAACGACAAAGTGTCACCTCTCTGAAAAAACGGCAAAGTGTCAACTTTCGAAAAAACGGCTAAGTGTCAACTTTCGAAAAAACGACTAAGTGTCACCTCTCTGAAAAAATGGCAAAGTGTCAACTGCGAATGTGGTGGTGCATGGAAGGAAGTGGAGGACGGCCGCCTCCTTAAACACAGGCCGAAGAGGAGCGTCAGGGCCGGCTCCTTAAACACGGACCGAGTGTCGCCCTTAACACAGACCAAGCGGAGGACGGCCGCCTCCCTAAATACAGGCCGAACCGGAGCGCGAGGGCCAGGCTCCTTAAACACGGACCGAGTGTCGCCCTTAACACAGACCAAGGGGAGGACGGCCGCCTCCTTAAACACAGGCCGGAGAGGAGCGTCAGGGCCAGGCTCCTCAAACATGGACCGAGTGTCGCCCTTAACACAGACCAAGCGGAGGACGGCCGCCTCCCTAAATACAGGCCGAACCGGAGCGCGAGGGCCAGGCTCCTTAAACACGGACCGAGTGTCGCCCTTAACACAGACCAAGGGGAGGACGGCCGCCTCCTTAAACACAGGCCGGAGAGGAGCGTCAGGGCCAGGCTCCTCAAACATGGACCGAGTGTCGCCCTTAACACAGACCAAGGGGAGGACGGCCGCCTCCTTAAACACAGGCCGGAGAGGAGCGTCAGGGCCAGGCTCCTCAAACATGGACCGAGTGTCGCCCTTAACACAGACCAAGGGGAGGACGGCCGCCTCCTTAAACACAGGCCGGAGAGGAGCGTCAGGGCCAGGCTCCTCAAACATGGACCGAGTGTCGCCCTTAACACAGACCAAGGGGAGGACGGCCGCCTCCTTAAACACAGGCCGGAGAGGAGCGTCAGGGCCAGGCTCCTCAAACATGGACCGAGTGTCGCCCTTAACACAGACCAAGGGGAGGACGGCCGCCTCCTTAAACACAGGCCGGAGAGGAGCGTCAGGGCCAGGCTCCTCAAACATGGACCGAGTGTCGCCCTTAACACAGACCAAGGGGAGGACGGCCGCCTCCTTAAACACAGGCCGGAGAGGAGCGTCAGGGCCAGGCTCCTCAAACATGGACCGAGTGTCGCCCTTAACACAGACCAAGCGGAGGACGGCCGCCTCCCTAAATACAGGCCGAACCGGAGCGCGAGTGTCGCTCCTTAAACACGGACCGAGTGGAGGACGGCCGCCTCCTTAAACACAGGCCGAACAAAATGACACAAAGTGTCAACTGCGAATGTTGTCCATCCAAGGAAGGAGCGTGATGCCCGGCCGGCTCCTTAAACACAGGCCGAGAGTCGCCCCGGACGGTCAGCCTCGCGGCGCCCGTCTGCTCGGATAAAATGACACAAAGTGTCAACTACGAATGTTGTCCATCCAAGGAGGGAGCGTGATGCCCGGCCGGCTCCGAAAACACAGGCCGAGAGTCGCCCCGGACGGTCCGCCTCGCGGCGCCCGTCTGCTCGGATAAAATGACACAAAGTGTCAACTGCGAATGTTGTCCATCCAAGGAAGGAGCGTGATGCCCGGCCGGCTCCTTAAACACAGGCCGAGAGTCGCCCCGGACGGTCCGCCTCGCGGCGCCCGCCCGCTCGGATAAAATGACACAAAGTGTCAACTACGAATGTTGTCCATCCAAGGAGGGAGCTTGAGGCCCGGCCGGCTCCGAAAACACAGGCCGAGAGTCGCCCCGGACGGTCCGCCTCTCGAGGCGCCCGCCCGCTCGGATAAAATGACACAAAGTGTCAACTACGAATGTTGTCCATCCAAGGAGGGAGCGTGATGCCCGGCCGGCTCCGAAAACACAGGCCGAGAGTCGCCCCGGACGGTCCGCCTCTCGAGGCGCCCGTCTGCTCGGATAAAATGACACAAAGTGTCAACTGCGAATGTTGTCCATCCAAGGAAGGAGCGTGATGCCCGGCCGGCTCCTTAAACACAGGCCGAGAGTCGCCCCGGACGGTCCGCCTCGCGGCGCCCGCCCGCTCGGATAAAATGACACAAAGTGTCAACTACGAATGTTGTCCATCCAAGGAGGGAGCTTGAGGCCCGGCCGGCTCCGAAAACACAGGCCGAGAGTCGCCCCGGACGGTCCGCCTCTCGAGGCGCCCGCCCGCTCGGATAAAATGACACAAAGTGTCAACTACGAATGTTGTCCATCCAAGGAGGGAGCGTGATGCCCGGCCGGCTCCGAAAACACAGGCCGAGAGTCGCCCCGGACGGTCCGCCTCTCGAGGCGCCCGTCTGCTCGGATAAAATGACACAAAGTGTCAACTGCGAATGTTGTCCATCCAAGGAAGGAGCGTGATGCCCGGCCGGCTCCTTAAACACAGGCCGAGAGTCGCCCCGGACGGTCCGCCTCGCGGCGCCCGCCCGCTCGGATAAAATGACACAAAGTGTCAACTACGAATGTTGTCCATCCAAGGAGGGAGCTTGAGGCCCGGCCGGCTCCGAAAACACAGGCCGAGAGTCGCCCCGGACGGTCCGCCTCTCGAGGCGCCCGCCCGCTCGGATAAAATGACACAAAGTGTCAACTACGAATGTTGTCCATCCAAGGAGGGAGCGTGATGCCCGGCCGGCTCCGAAAACACAGGCCGAGAGTCGCCCCGGACGGTCCGCCTCGCGGCGCCCGCCCGCTCGGATAAAATGACACAAAGTGTCAACTACGAATGTTGTCCATCCAAGGAGGGAGCGTGAGGCCCGGCCGGCTCCGAAAACACAGGCCGAGAGTCGCCCCGGACGGTCCGCCTCTCGAGGCGCCCGCCCGCTCGGATAAAATGACACAAAGTGTCAACTACGAATGTTGT
>NW_028232332.1:12500-27500 GCF_054491065.1 Syngnathus leptorhynchus | reverse complement strand
TCCATACTTCCAGAGCTCCATAGCTCCATAGCTCCATAGCTCCATAGCACCATAGCTCCATACTTCCAGAGCTCCATAGCTCCATAGCTCCATACTTCCATAGCTCCATAGCTCCATACTTCCATAGCACCAGAGCTCCATACCTCCAGAGCTCCATAGCTCCAGCCTGGGTGGCTGGTGGCTCCATAGCTCCATACTTCCATAGCTCCAGTCAGAGAGTTGGCGAAAATTGCACTAAGTGCGAAAGCCCATTCATTTACAAGGGCGTGTCCACAAGGCGGCGACATTTCCCCGTTACCGGTGGCTGCGCGGCAGGAGAGTGACAGAGCTTATCCGAGCGGCTGGAACTCTGCGCCGGCGTGGTCGAACGGCTGGCCTCGGTAGTTGAGGTACCAGGGGTGGGCCGGGGAGCTCCAGGCGGGTCTTGTGAGAGAGTGAAGCCGAGCGGCTGGAACTCTCGGCCGGCGTGGTCGAGCGGCTGGCCTCGGTAGTTGAGGTACCAGGGGTGGGCCGGGGAGCTCCAGGCGGGTCTTGTGAGAGAGTGAAGCCGAGCGGCTGGAACTCTCGGCCGGCCTGGTCGAGCGGCTGGCCTCGGTAGTTGAGGTACCAGGGGTGGGCTGGGGAGCTCCAGGCGGGGCTTGTGAGAGAGTGAAGCCGAGCGGCTGGAACTCTGGGCCGGTGTGGTTGAGCCACGGAGGGTGCTGGCTGGTGGCTCCATAGCTCCATAGCTCCATAGCTCCATAGCTCCATACTTCCATAGCTCCATAGCTCCATACTTCCATAGCTCCAGACTTCCATAGCTCCATAGCTCCATACTTCCATAGCTCCATACATCCATAGCTCCATAGCTCCATACTTCCATAGCTCCATAGCTCCATAGCTCCATAGCCCCAGAGCTCCATAGCTCCATAGCTCCATAGCTCCATAGCTCCATAGCTCCATAGCTCCAGAGCTCCAAACTTCCATAGCTCCAGAGCTCCAGCCTGGCTGGTGGCTCCATAGCTCCATACTTGCAGCCACGGAGCTGGCGAAAATTGCACTAAGTGCGAAAGCCCATTCATTTACAAGGGCGTGTCCACAAGGCGGCGACATTTCCCCGTTACCGGTGGCTGCTTAGCGGGAGAGTGGCAGAGCTTATCCGAGCGGCTGGAACTCTGCGCCGGCGTGGTCGAGCGGCTGGCCTCGGTAGTTGAGGTACCAGGGGCGGGCTGGGGAGCTCCAGGCGGGGCTTGTGAGAGAGTGAAGCCGAGCGGCTGGAACTCTGGGCCGGCCTGGTCGAGCGGCTGGCCTCGGTAGTTGAGGTACCAGGGGCGGGCTGGGGAGCTCCAGGCGGGGCTTGTGAGAGAGTGTAGCCGAGCTGCTGGAACTCTGGGCCGGCGTGGTTGAGCAGCATGCCCGCGGAGGTGGCTCTTCCATAGGCAGGGAGGGTGCTGGAGCTCCACACTTCCATAGGCAGGGAGGGTGCTGGAGCTCCACACTTCCATAGACAGGGAGGGTGCTGGAGCTCCACACTTCCATAGGCAGGGAGGGTGCTGGAGCTCCACACTTCCATAGGCAGGGAGGGTGCTGGAGCTCCACACTTCCATAGGCAGGGAGGGTGCTGGAGCTCCACACTTCCATAGGCAGGGAGGGTGCTGGAGCTCCACACTTCCATAGGCAGGGAGGGTGCTGGAGCTCCACACTTCCATAGGCAGGGAGGGTGCTGGAGCTCCACACTTCCATAGGCAGGGAGGGTGCTGGAGCTCCACACTTCCATAGGCAGGGAGGGTGCTGGAGCTCCACACTTCCATAGGCAGGGAGGGTGCTGGAGCTCCACACTTCCATAGGCAGGGAGGGTGCTGGAGCTCCACATCCACACTTCCAGCCACGGAGCATGCTGGCACTTCCACCTTGCTTGCTAAGTCGGCGTGATCTTGCCCAAAAAGTCCCTCCTCACCTCCAGCTGGAAGTGGAAAAAAATCCTCCACCTGCTTGGCCGAGGTTCTGGAAGCCAGCAGCTCGCAGAATGTTGCCAAAGTTTCACTGGAAGGAAAAGAAAAGAGAAGACCGAGTGCGCATTTCACCTACCGCCGAATGTCCACAAGAGGGAAGTGTCACTCCGTCGCAGAATCTGCGCCGACGCACTCGGCACCCTTCGAATTTATGGTGCCGGTGCGGGTGTTCTGGGTGCAAAAAGGCCGCCCAAGTGGTAGAAAAAAATCAGACTTCGTCTCTTAGGTCGAAATTAATGCCAAGTTTTGAAATGCGCTGGCAGGGGTGGACCAGGGCCCGTTAGAAGTGCTTAGCCGAGGTCCTGGAAGCCTAACCCGGCGTGATCTTGTGCAAAAAGCCGCTGCTGAGCTCCAGCTGGAAGTGTAAAAAGAACCGGGCTGGATCAAAAAAAGAACCGGGCGGCCCGTTAAAATTGCTTAGCCGAGGTCCTGGAACCCTAACCCGGCGTGATCTTGTGCAAAAAGCCGCTGCTGAGCTCCAGCTGGAAGTGTAAAAAGAACCGGGCTGGTTCAAAAAAAGAACCGGGCGACCCGTTAGAAGTGCTTAGCCGAGGTCCTGGAAGCCTAACCCGGCGTGATCTTGTGCAAAAAGCCGCTGCTGAGCTCCAGCTGGAAGTGGAAAAAGAACCGGGCTGGATCAAAAAAGAACCGGGCGACCCGTTAAAATTGCTTAGCCGAGGTCCTGGAAGCCTAACACGGCGTGATCTTGTGCAAAAAGCCGCTCCCGAGCTCCAGCTGGAAGTGTAAAAAGAACCGGGCTGGATAAAAAAAGAACCGGGCTGGATCAAAAAAGAACCGGGGGACCCGTTAAAATTGCTTAGCCGAGGTCCTGGAAGCCTAACCCGGCGTGATCTTGTGCAAAAAGCCGCTCCCGAGCTCCAGCTGGAAGTGTAAAAAGAACCGGGCTGGATAAAAAAAGAACCGGGCTGGATCAAAAAAGAACCGGGGGACCCGTTAAAATTGCTTTGCCGAGGTCCTGGAAGCCTAACCCGGCGTGATCTTGTGCAAAAAGCCGCTCCCGAGCTCCAGCTGGAAGTGTAAAAAGAACCGGGCTGGATAAAAAAAAGAACCGGGCTGGATCAAAAAAGAACCGGGCGACCCGTTAAAATTGCTTAGCCGAGGTCCTGGAAGCCTAACACGGCGTGATCTTGTGCAAAAAGCCGCTCCCGAGCTCCAGCTGGAAGTGTAAAAAGAACCGGGCTGGATAAAAAAAGAACCGGGCTGGATCAAAAAAGAACCGGGCGACCCGTTAAAATTGCTTAGCCGAGGTCCTGGAAGCCTAACACGGCGTGATCTTGTGCAAAAAGCCGGTCCCGAGCTCCAGCTGGAAGTGTAAAAAGAACCAGGCTGGATAAAAAAAAGAACCGGGCTGGATCAAAAAAGAACCGGGCGACCCGTTAAAATTGCTTAGCCGAGGTCCTGGAAGCCTAACCCGGCGTGATCTTGTGCAAAAAGCCGCTCCCGAGCTCCAGCTGGAAGTTTAAAAAGAACCGGGCTGGATCAAAAAAAGAACCGGGCTGGTTCAAAAAAGAACCGGGCGACCCGTTAAAATTGCTTAGCCGAGGTCCTGGAAGCCTAACCCGGCGTGATCTTGTGCAAAAAGCCGCTCCCGAGCTCCAGCTGGAAGTTTAAAAAGAACCGGGCTGGATCAAAAAAAGAACCGGGCTGGTTCAAAAAAGAACCGGGCGACCCGTTAAAATTGCTTAGCCGAGGTCCTGGAAGCCTAACACGGCGTGATCTTGTGCAAAAAGCCGCTCCCGAGCTCCAGCTGGAAGTGTAAAAAGAACCAGGCTGGATAAAAAAAAGAACCGGGCTGGATCAAAAAAGAACCGGGCGACCCGTTAAAATTGCTTAGCCGAGGTCCTGGAAGCCTAACACGGCGTGTTCTTGTGCAAAAAGCCGCTCCCGAGCTCCAGCTGGAAGTGTAAAAAGAACCAGGCTGGATAAAAAAAAGAACCGGGCTGGATCAAAAAAGAACCGGGCGACCCGTTAAAATTGCTTAGCCGAGGTCCTGGAAGCCTAACACGGCGTGATCTTGTGCAAAAAGCCGCTCCCGAGCTCCAGCTGGAAGTGTAAAAAGAACCGGGCTGGATAAAAAAAGAACCGGGCTGGATAAAAAAAAGAACCGGGCGACCCGTTAAAATTGCTTAGCCGAGGTCCTGGAAGCCTAACACGGCGTGTTCTTGTGCAAAAAGCCGCTCCCGAGCTCCAGCTGGAAGTGTAAAAAGAACCGGGCTGGATAAAAAAAGAACCGGGCTGGATAAAAAAAAAGAACCGGGCGACCCGTTAAAATTGCTTAGCCGAGGTCCTGGAAGCCTAACACGGCGTGTTCTTGTGCAAAAAGCCGCTCCCGAGCTCCAGCTGGAAGTGTAAAAAGAACCGGGCTGGATAAAAAAAAGAACCGGGCTGGATCAAAAAAGAACCGGGCGACCCGTTAAAATTGCTTAGCCGAGGTCCTGGAAGCCTAACCCGGCGTGATCTTGCCCGAAATTCGGCCTCTATACTTCCATTTTAGGTACCAGGCGCTCATAGTGTGTTGGTCCCACTAGTCAGTGTACTGGTCCCCCTCGCTAGTGTACTGGTCCCCCTAGTCAGTGTACTCATCCAGTTACCCCCCGTTTTCCAAAACACCATCGGCACGTATAAGGGGGGGACTCCTGAGAGAGATGAGGTATATGCCAGCGCAACACCAATCCGCTCCGCGCTGGTTCCCATGTCGGCTACGGATGAATAAAACCAGCCTGTCCCCCCTGGAGCTCACGAGACACGGAATTTTTTCTAAGTGCCAACGGCTCTTCCGAGCAAACGTGTCCGCTCCGGCTGGTTCCCCCGTCGGCCTCGAATGACGAAAAATGCCGGTCTCCGCCCGGAGCTCATGACAAACGAAAAATTTTCTAAGTGCCAACGGCACTAGCGAGCGAATGTGTCCGCTCGGCGCTGGTTCCCGGGTCGAACCCGGAAGACGAAAAACGCCGGTCTCCGCCCGGAGCTCATGACAAACGAAAAATCTTCTAAGTGCCAACGGCACTAGCGAGCGAATGTGTCCGCTCGGCGCTGGTTCCCGGGTCGAACCCGGAAGACGAAAAACGCCGGTCTCCGCCCGGAGCTCATGACAAACGAAAAATTTTCTAAGTGCCAACGGCACTAGCGAGCGAATGTGTCCGCTCGGCGCTGGTTCCCGGGTCGAACCCGGAAGACGAAAAACGCCGCTCTCCGCCCGGAGCTCATGACAAACGAAAAATTTTCTAAGTGCCAACGGCACTAGCGAGCGAATGTGTCCGCTCGGCGCTGGTTCCCGGGTCGAACCCGGAAGACGAAAAACGCCGCTCTCCGCCCGGAGCTCATGACAAATGAAAAATTTTCTAAGTGCCAACGGCACTAGCGAGCGAATGTGTCCGCTCGGCGCTGGTTCCCGGGTCGAACCCGGAAGACGAAAAACGCCGCTCTCCGCCCGGAGCTCATGACAAACGAAAAATTTTCTAAGTGCCAACGGCACTAGCGAGCGAATGTGTCCGCTCGGCGCTGGTTCCCGGGTCGAACCCGGAAGACGAAAAACGCCGGTCTCCGCCCGGAGCTCATGACAAACGAAAAATTTTCTAAGTGCCAACGGCACTAGCGAGCGAATGTGTCCGCTCGGCGCTGGTTCCCGGGTCGAACCCGGAAGACGAAAAACGCCGGTCTCCGCCCGGAGCTCATGACAAACGAAAAATTTTCTAAGTGCCAACGGCACTAGCGAGCGAATGTGTCCGCTCGGCGCTGGTTCCCGGGTCGAACCCGGAAGACGAAAAACGCCGCTCTCCGCCCGGAGCTCATGACAAACGAAAAATTTTCTAAGTGCCAACGGCACTAGCGAGCGAATGTGTCCGCTCGGCGCTGGTTCCCGGGTCGAACCCGGAAGACGAAAAACGCCGGTCTCCGCCCGGAGCTCATGACAAACGAAAAATTTTCTAAGTGCCAACGGCACTAGCGAGCGAATGTGTCCGCTCGGCGCTGGTTCCCGGGTCGGACCCGGAAGACGAAAAACGCCGGTCCTCGCCTGGAGGTCCCAGCAAAATCGGCGAAAAAACGACTAAGTGTCAACTTTCGAAAAAACGGCTAAGTGTCGACTTTCGAAAAAACGGCTAAGTGTCAACTTTCGAAAAAACGGCTAAGTGTCAACTTTCGAAAAAACGACTAAGTGCCCACGGCTCTGCGGGGCTTGTGAGTCCGCCCCGCGCCGGTTCGGCGGTCGGCCTCAAAAAGCAAAAAATCAGCCTCTCTCCCTGGAGCTCACCAAAAATTTGTCGAAATTTTTCTAAGTTCTCCTCGAGGTACCAGGGGGTGAGGTACCCGGGCTAAGGTGCAGTACCTTTTTTGGTCTTCAGGTGCGCCAGAGTACAATGAAATGGTCCCAGTAGTCAGTGTACTCATCGACTTTCCCCCCGTTTTCCAAAGCACCTCGTTTACGAGTATGGAGGAGATGGTGCTGGTCTCCCCACGGCGTCGGACACGCCGTCCTCGACAGCACAAGGTCGGATAGAAGACCTGGAAAGCGCCGTGGCACGCGCTGGAGGTGGGCACTTTGGCGAAAAAACGACTAAGTGTCAACTTTCGAAAAAACGACTAAGTGTCAACTTTCGAAAAAACGGCTAAGTGTCAACTTTCGAAAAAACGACTAAGTGTCACCTCTCTGAAAAAATGGCAAAGTGTCGCCTCTCTGAAAATTTTCTAAGTGCCCACGGCTCTGCGGGCTCGTGCATCCGAGCCGCGCCGGTTCTGCAACCGGCCTAGAATGACGAAAAATAACGGTCTCCTCCTGGAGCTCACAGCCAATTGTGGCGAAAAAGTGGCAAAGTGCCCACGGCTCTGCGGGCTCGTGCATCCGACCCGCGCCGGTTCTGCAGCCGGCCTAGAATGACGAAAAATAACGGTCTCCTCCTGGAGCTCACAGCCAACTTGGCAAAAAGTTTCTAAGTGCCCACGGCCCTGCCGAGCTTTGGCGTCCGCCCAGCGCCGGTTCCGCAGTCGGCCTCGAATGACGAAAAATAACGGTCTCCTCCTGGAGCTCACAGCCAACTTGGCAAAAAGTTTCTAAGTGCCCACGGCCCTGCCGAGCTTTGGCGTCCGCCCAGCGCCGGTTCCGCAGTCGGCCTCGAATGACGAAAAATAACGGTCTCCTCCTGGAGCTCACAGCCAACTTGGCAAAAAGTTTCTAAGTGCCCACGGCCCTGCCGAGCTTTGGCGTCCGCCCAGCGCCGGTTCCGCAGTCGGCCTCGAATGACGAAAAATAACGGTCTCCTCCTGGAGCTCACAGCCAACTTGGCAAAAAGTTTCTAAGTGCCCACGGCCCTGCCGAGCTTTGGCGTCCGCCCAGCGCCGGTTCCGCAGTCGGCCTCGAATGACGAAAAATAACGGTCTCCTCCTGGAGCTCACAGCCAACTTGGCAAAAAGTTTCTAAGTGCCCACGGCCCTGCCGAGCTTTGGCGTCCGCCCAGCGCCGGTTCCGCAGTCGGCCTCGAATGACGAAAAATAACGGTCTCCTCCTGGAGCTCACAGCCAACTTGGCAAAAAGTTTCTAAGTGCCCACGGCCCTGCCGAGCTTTGGCGTCCGCCCAGCGCCGGTTCCGCAGTCGGCCTCGAATGACGAAAAATAACGGTCTCCTCCTGGAGCTCACAGCCAACTTGGCAAAAAGTTTCTAAGTGCCCACGGCCCTGCCGAGCTTTGGCGTCCGCCCAGCGCCGGTTCCGCAGTCGGCCTCGAATGACGAAAAATAACGGTCTCCTCCTGGAGCTCACAGCCAACTTGGCAAAAAGTTTCTAAGTGCCCACGGCCCTGCCGAGCTTTGGCGTCCGCCCAGCGCCGGTTCCGCAGTCGGCCTCGAATGACGAAAAATAACGGTCTCCTCCTGGAGCTCACAGCCAACTTGGCAAAAAGTTTCTAAGTGCCCACGGCCCTGCCGAGCTTTGGCGTCCGCCCAGCGCCGGTTCCGCAGTCGGCCTCGAATGACGAAAAATAACGGTCTCCTCCTGGAGCTCACAGCCAACTTGGCAAAAAGTTTCTAAGTGCCCACGGCCCTGCCGAGCTTTGGCGTCCGCCCAGCGCCGGTTCCGCAGTCGGCCTCGAATGACGAAAAATAACGGTCTCCTCCTGGAGCTCACAGCCAACTTGGCAAAAAGTTTCTAAGTGCCCACGGCCCTGCCGAGCTTTGGCGTCCGCCCAGCGCCGGTTCCGCAGTCGGCCTCGAATGACGAAAAATAACGGTCTCCTCCTGGAGCTCACAGCCAACTTGGCAAAAAGTTTCTAAGTGCCCACGGCCCTGCCGAGCTTTGGCGTCCGCCCAGCGCCGGTTCCGCAGTCGGCCTCGAATGACGAAAAATAACGGTCTCCTCCTGGAGCTCACAGCCAACTTGGCAAAAAGTTTCTAAGTGCCCACGGCCCTGCCGAGCTTTGGCGTCCGCCCAGCGCCGGTTCCGCAGTCGGCCTCGAATGACGAAAAATAACGGTCTCCTCCTGGAGCTCACAGCCAACTTGGCAAAAAGTTTCTAAGTGCCCACGGCCCTGCCGAGCTTTGGCGTCCGCCCAGCGCCGGTTCCGCAGTCGGCCTCGAATGACGAAAAATAACGGTCTCCTCCTGGAGCTCACAGCCAACTTGGCAAAAAGTTTCTAAGTGCCCACGGCCCTGCCGAGCTTTGGCGTCCGCCCAGCGCCGGTTCCGCAGTCGGCCTCGAATGACGAAAAATAACGGTCTCCTCCTGGAGCTCACAGCCAACTTGGCAAAAAGTTTCTAAGTGCCCACGGCCCTGCCGAGCTTTGGCGTCCGCCCAGCGCCGGTTCCGCAGTCGGCCTCGAATGACGAAAAATAACGGTCTCCTCCTGGAGCTCACAGCCAACTTGGCAAAAAGTTTCTAAGTGTCACATCTCTGAAAAAACGGCTAAGTGTCGACTTTCGAAAAAACGGCAAAGTGTCACATCTCTGAAAAAACGGCTAAGTGTCGACTTTCGAAAAAACGGCTAAGTGTCAACTTTCGAAAAAACGGCTAAGTGTCGCCTCTCTGAAAAAACGGCAAAGTGTCAACTTTCGAAAAAACGACAGAGTGTCGCCTCTCTGAAAAAACGACTAAGTGTCGACTCTGAGAAAATGGCAAAGTGCCCACGGCTCTGCGGGCTCGTGCATCCGACCCGCGCCGGTTCCCCAGCCGGCCTGAAATAAGGCAAAACCAGCCTCTCCGCCTGGAGCTCAGAGCCAACTTGGCGAATATTTTCTAAGTGCCCACGGCTCTGCGTGGCTACGGCGTCTGCCCAGCGCCGGTTCCTGGGTCGAACCCCGAGGACGAGGAATGCCGGTCTCCGCCTGGAGGTCCCAGCTTAATCGGCGAAAATTTTCTAAGTGCCCACGGCTCTGCCGGGCTCGTGCATCCGACCCGCGCCGGTTCCCCAGCCGGCCTGAAATAAGGCAAAACCAGGCTCTCCCCTGGAGCTCAGAGCCAATTGTGGCGAAAAAACGACTAAGTGTCAACTTTCGAAAAAACGACTAAGTGTCAACTTTCCAAAAAAACGGCTAAGTGTCGACTTTCGAAAAAACGGCTAAGTGTCAACTTTCGAAAAAACGACTAAGTGTCGCCTCTGAAAAAACGACTAAGTGTCGCCTCTCTGAAAAAACGACTAAGTGCCCACGGCTCTGCGGGGCTTGTGAGTCCGCCCCGCGCCGGTTCGGCGGTCGGCCTCAAAAAGCGAAAAATCAGCCTCTCTCCCTGGAGCTCACCAAAAATTTGTCGAAATTTTTCTAAGTTCTCCTCGAGGTACCAGGGGGTGAGGTACCCGGGCTAAGGTGCAGTACCTTTTTTGGTCTTCAGGTGCGCCAGAGTACAATGAAATGGTCCCAGTAGTCAGTGTACTCATCGACTTTCCCCCCGTTTTCCAAAGCACCCCGTTTACGAGTATGGAGGAGATGGTGCTGGTCTCCCCACGGCGTCGGACACGCCGTCCTCGACAGCACAAGGTCGGATAGAAGACCTGAAAAGCGCCGTGGCACGCGCTGGAGGTGTCACTGTGGCGAAAAAGTGACTAAGTGTCAACTTTCGAAAAAACGGCTAAGTGTCAACTTTCGAAAAAACGGCTAAGTGTCAACTTTCGAAAAAACGGCTAAGTGTCAACTTTCGAAAAAACGACAAAGTGTCACCTCTCTGAAAAAACGGCAAAGTGTCAACTTTCGAAAAAACGGCTAAGTGTCAACTTTCGAAAAAACGACTAAGTGTCACCTCTCTGAAAAAATGGCAAAGTGTCAACTGCGAATGTGGTGGTGCATGGAAGGAAGTGGAGGACGGCCGCCTCCTTAAACACAGGCCGAAGAGGAGCGTCAGGGCCGGCTCCTTAAACACGGACCGAGTGTCGCCCTTAACACAGACCTTAAACACAGGCCGGAGAGGAGCGTCAGGGCCAGGCTCCTCAAACATGGACAGAGTTTCGCCCTTAACACAGACCAAGGGGAGGACGGCCGCCTCCTTAAACACAGGCCGGAGAGGAGCGTCAGGGCCAGGCTCCTCAAACATGGACCGAGTGTCGCCCTTAACACAGACCAAGGGGAGGACGGCCGCCTCCTTAAACACAGGCCGGAGAGGAGCGTCAGGGCCAGGCTCCTCAAACATGGACAGAGTGTCGCCCTTAACACAGACCAAGGGGAGGACGGCCGCCTCCTTAAACACAGGCCGGAGAGGAGCGTCAGGGCCAGGCTCCTCAAACATGGACCGAGTGTCGCCCTTAACACAGACCAAGGGGAGGACGGCCGCCTCCTTAAACACAGGCCGGAGAGGAGCGTCAGGGCCAGGCTCCTCAAACATGGACCGAGTGTCGCCCTTAACACGGACCAAGGGGAGGACGGCCGCCTCCTTAAACACAGGCCGGAGAGGAGCGTCAGGGCCAGGCTCCTCAAACATGGACCGAGTGTCGCCCTTAACACGGACCAAGGGGAGGACGGCCGCCTCCTTAAACACAGGCCGGAGAGGAGCGTCAGGGCCAGGCTCCTCAAACATGGACCGAGTGTCGCCCTTAACACAGACCAAGGGGAGGACGGCCGCCTCCTTAAACACAGGCCGGAGAGGAGCGTCAGGGCCAGGCTCCTCAAACATGGACCGAGTGTCGCCCTTAACACAGACCAAGCGGAGGACGGCCGCCTCCCTAAATACAGGCCGAACCGGAGCGCGAGTGTCGCTCCTTAAACACGGACCGAGTGGAGGACGGCCGCCTCCTTAAACACAGGCCGAACAAAATGACACAAAGTGTCAACTGCGAATGTTGTCCATCCAAGGAAGGAGCGTGATGCCCGGCCGGCTCCTTAAACACAGGCCGAGAGTCGCCCCGGACGGTCCGCCTCGCGGCGCCCGTCTGCTCGGATAAAATGACACAAAGTGTCAACTACGAATGTTGTCCATCCAAGGAAGGAGCGTGATGCCCGGCCGGCTCCTTAAACACAGGCCGAGAGTCGCCCCGGACGGTCCGCCTCGCGGCGCCCGTCTGCTCGGATAAAATGACACAAAGTGTCAACTGCGAATGTTGTCCATCCAAGGAAGGAGCGTGATGCCCGGCCGGCTCCTTAAACACAGGCCGAGAGTCGCCCCGGACGGTCCGCCTCGCGGCGCCCGCCCGCTCGGATAAAATGACACAAAGTGTCAACTACGAATGTTGTCCATCCAAGGAAGGAGCGTGATGCCCGGCCGGCTCCTTAAACACAGGCCGAGAGTCGCCCCGGACGGTCCGCCTCGCGGCGCCCGTCTGCTCGGATAAAATGACACAAAGTGTCAACTACGAATGTTGTCCATCCAAGGAAGGAGCGTGATGCCCGGCCGGCTCCTTAAACACAGGCCGAGAGTCGCCCCGGACGGTCCGCCTCGCGGCGCCCGTCTGCTCGGATAAAATGACACAAAGTGTCAACTGCGAATGTTGTCCATCCAAGGAAGGAGCGTGATGCCCGGCCGGCTCCTTAAACACAGGCCGAGAGTCGCCCCGGACGGTCCGCCTCGCGGCGCCCGCCCGCTCGGATAAAATGACACAAAGTGTCAACTACGAATGTTGTCCATCCAAGGAAGGAGCGTGATGCCCGGCCGGCTCCTTAAACACAGGCCGAGAGTCGCCCCGGACGGTCGCCTCGCGGCGCCCGTCTGCTCGGATAAAATGACACAAAGTGTCAACTACGAATGTTGTCCATCCAAGGAGGGAGCGTGATGCCCGGCCGGCTCCGAAAACACAGGCCGAGAGTCGCCCCGGACGGTCCGCCTCGCGGCGCCCGTCTGCTCGGATAAAATGACACAAAGTGTCAACTGCGAATGTTGTCCATCCAAGGAAGGAGCGTGATGCCCGGCCGGCTCCTTAAACACAGGCCGAGAGTCGCCCCGGACGGTCCGCCTCGCGGCGCCCGCCCGCTCGGATAAAATGACACAAAGTGTCAACTACGAATGTTGTCCATCCAAGGAAGGAGCGTGATGCCCGGCCGGCTCCTTAAACACAGGCCGAGAGTCGCCCCGGACGGTCGCCTCGCGGCGCCCGTCTGCTCGGATAAAATGACACAAAGTGTCAACTACGAATGTTGTCCATCCAAGGAGGGAGCGTGATGCCCGGCCGGCTCCGAAAACACAGGCCGAGAGTCGCCCCGGACGGTCCGCCTCGCGGCGCCCGTCTGCTCGGATAAAATGACACAAAGTGTCAACTGCGAATGTTGTCCATCCAAGGAAGGAGCGTGATGCCCGGCCGGCTCCTTAAACACAGGCCGAGAGTCGCCCCGGACGGTCCGCCTCGCGGCGCCCGCCCGCTCGGATAAAATGACACAAAGTGTCAACTACGAATGTTGTCCATCCAAGGAGGGAGCGTGAGGCCCGGCCGGCTCCGAAAACACAGGCCGAGAGTCGCCCCGGACGGTCCGCCTCTCGAGGCGCCCGCCCGCTCGGATAAAATGACACAAAGTGTCAACTACGAATGTTGTCCATCCAAGGAGGGAGCGTGAGGCCCGGCCGGCTCCGAAAACACAGGCCGAGAGTCGCCCCGGACGGTCCGCCTCTCGAGGCGCCCGCCCGCTCGGATAAAATGACACAAAGTGTCAACTACGAATGTTGTCCATCCAAGGAGGGAGCGTGATGCCCGGCCGGCTCCGAAAACACAGGCCGAGATTCGACCCCGGACGGGCCGTCTTCTCCCGGCGCCCGCCCGCGTACGCCCCCCATCCCCGGTCGCCCGTCTGCTCCCGGCGGGCCTCCGAGTACCCCCTCACCCAACTGACCGACTGGCACTCATGACCCGCCTTGGTAGGGCCTCCATCGGCCTCGGCTCGTCCGACGTCGGGTGGACGGTTCCTACCCACTGCGGGTCGCACTCTAGCGCCCCGGCCGCTGCGTGAGCGTGCGCTCCCCGCGCCGCCCCGCAGGCCCCGGCGCGACCGTACTGCGGCGAGACCGAGACGACCCGGTTTGGCATCCATCCCACCTAGCCACGATCCACGGAGGCCGAGCGAGCGGCTGAGTGTCGGGCGCCGCGCGTGCGAGCGTCCGCCGGCCGCGCCGGTCCTTCCGCGAATGTCGTTTCTCAAACCCTCCGGCTTGATAGCGGCGGCACCACGGGAAGCCGTCCACACACACCGTCCGACCTCTATCCGAAAAGCCTTCCCGACCAACCGCGGTCGCGGGGGCGTCTGTCGCTCCGCATCGGGGGGGCGTATGGCTTCCGCGCTACGCGCTGCGGGCTCGGGGGGGCCGCAACGGCTGAGTCTGACTCGGCCGGGGCGCAGCTTCCCTCCCGGCAGTCAGCAATAGTGCCGATCGCGCCTGCCACCAGCCCCCTCCCCGACGGGTTCGTCGGCGCCGGCTGGCCGCCGTCCGCCTTCGTTCCCCGAGGGTTCCCAACCAGCGCCGATCCAACTCCGCATCCTGGCCGCACGCAGTGCGTGCCTCGCGCGGGTAAGTCGCCGGCGCAGCGCCGCAGCTCCCGACCCCCGCGTACGGGAATAGTTGAGGGCCTCAGCGGGCCGCACCGACCGAGTCCGACTCGGGCCGGGGCGCAGATTCCCGCTTGGGTGACCGAACGTTCTCTGCTCGGGCCGGAGGGCCGACGCCCGTCCCCCCCCGTCGTCCCCCACGGACCGCCTCCGAGGCCACTTCGCACGGCTCATCCTCGGCTCCCTACCAATGCTTAATCGATGGGGCCGCCCGGCCGGATTCGCGCCACCCTGTCCACCGCGAGTCTCCCCAGACTAACCCGAGTTACCGCCCAGCTCGCCTAACCTTGCACTCGCTCTGCCAAACGGTCGTGTAGTCGGCGGGCCGTCCTACGGGTCGCCCTCCCTCCCCAAACGCGCGGCGGGATAGCGGCAAGGCGGCGGCGGCGGCCAGCGGCGTCGGGGCGCTCGCACCGGAGAAGAGGCGTCTTACGAGGCCGGGCGCAGCTCCCTCTCGTTTACTTGCTGAGTAGCGGCGCTCGAAGGTTCCGCGGCGAGCGCGGCTCATCCCATTGAATGTCCCTGCACCAGGCTCCATCGAAGGGCCGCCCGGCCGGATTCGCACCCCCCTGTCCACCGCGAAGTCCCCTCGACTAACCCGAGTTACCGCCCAGTTCGCCTAACCTTGCATCGCCCCGCCAAACGAGCGAGTTGTCGGCCGTCCTGCGGGTCGCCACCGGCCCCAAACGTGCGGAGGGATAGCGGCAAGGCGGCGGCGGCGGCCAGCGGCGTCGGGGTCGACCTAGCACCGGAGAAGAGGTGTCTTACGAGGCCGGGCGCAGCTCCTCTCGTTTAGGGGTCCGCGAGGGTCGCATTCGAGGTTCCGCGTCCTCGGCTTCGGCTGCGCCGGGTCCAGCCCGATCCATCTCACCCCGCGGCAGCGTCAGACCACCTAGAGCCCCCGCGAACCGCGGCCGGCGTCCGGAAAACAGTCGCGCGAGCCCCCGCTCCGGCGGGCCGGCGAGCGAGAGGCGCTACCCAGCCACCCTCTCTCCTACCTGGTTGATCCTGCCAGTAGCATATGCTTGTCTCAAAGATTAAGCCATGCAAGT
>NW_028232332.1:0-2500 GCF_054491065.1 Syngnathus leptorhynchus | reverse complement strand
CATAGCTCCATACTTCCATAGCTCCAGTCAGAGAGTTGGCGAAAATTGCACTAAGTGCGAAAGCCCATTCATTTACAACGGCGTGTCCACAAGGCGGCGACATTTCCCCGTTACCGGTGGCTGCGCGGCGGGTGAGTGACAGAGCTTATCCGAGCGGCTGGAACTCTGCGCCGGCGTGGTCGAGCGTGAGGCCTCGGCCCTTTGGCTGCCTGGTACCTAAAACACTTCCATTGATCCAGCCACGGAGGGTGCTGGCTGGTGGCTCCATAGCTCCATTGCTCCATAGCACCAGAGCTCCATAGCTCCATAGCACCAGAGCTCCATAGCTCCATAGCACCAGAGCTCCATAGCTCCATAGCACCAGAGCTCCATAGCTCCATAGCACCAGAGCTCCATAGCTCCATAGCACCAGAGCTCCATAGCTCCATAGCTCCAGGGCTCCATAGCTCCAGGGCTCCATAGCTCCATAGCTCCAGGGCTCCATAGCTCCATACCTCCAGAGCTCCATAGCTCCAGCCTGGGTGGCTGGTGGCTCCATAGCTCCATACTTCCATAGCTCCAGTCAGAGAGTTGGCGAAAATTGCACTAAGTGCGAAAGCCCATTCATTTACAACGGCGTGTCCGCCAGGCGGCGACATTTCCCCGTTACCGGTGGCTGCGTGGCGGGTGAGTGACAGAGCTTATCCGAGCGGCTGGAACTCTGCGCCGGCGTGGTCGAGCGTGAGGCCCCGGCCCTTTGGCTGCCTGGTACCTAAAACACTTCCATTGATCCAGCCACGGAGGGTGCTGGCTGGTGGCTCCATAGCTCCATAGCTCCATAGCACCAGAGCTCCATAGCTCCATAGCACCAGAGCTCCATAGCTCCATAGCACCAGAGCTCCATAGCTCCATAGCACCAGAGCTCCATAGCTCCATAGCACCAGAGCTCCATAGCTCCATAGCACCAGAGCTCCATAGCTCCATAGCACCAGAGCTCCATAGCTCCATAGCTCCAGCCTGGGTGGCTGGTGGCTCCATAGCTCCATACTTCCATAGCTCCAGTCAGAGAGTGTGCTAAAATTGCACTAAGTGCGAAAGCCCATTCATTTACAACGGCGTGTCCACAAGGCGGCGACATTTCCCCGTTACCGGTGGCTGCGCGGCGGGTGAGTGACAGAGCTTATCCGAGCGGCTGGAACTCTGCGCCGGCGTGGTCGAGCGTGAGGCCTCGGCCCTTTGGCTGCCTGGTACCTAAAACACTTCCATTGATCCAGCCACGGAGGGTGCTGGCTGGTGGCTCCATAGCTCCATAGCTCCATAGCACCAGAGCTCCATAGCTCCATAGCACCAGAGCTCCATAGCTCCATAGCACCAGAGCTCCATAGCTCCATAGCACCAGAGCTCCATAGCTCCATAGCACCAGAGCTCCATAGCTCCATAGCACCAGAGCTCCATAGCTCCATAGCACCAGAGCTCCATAGCTCCATAGCACCAGAGCTCCATAGCTCCATAGCTCCAGGGCTCCATAGCTCCAGGGCTCCATAGCACCAGAGCTCCATAGCTCCATAGCACCAGAGCTCCATAGCTCCATAGCTCCAGCCTGGGTGGCTGGTGGCTCCATAGCTCCATACTTCCATAGCTCCAGTCAGAGAGTTGGCTAAAATTGCACTAAGTGCGAAAGCCCATTCATTTACAACGGCGTGTCCACAAGGCGGCGACATTTCCCCGTTACCGGTGGCTGCGCGGCGGGTGAGTGACAGAGCTTATCCGAGCGGCTGGAACTCTGCGCCGGCGTGGTCGAGCGGCTGGCCTCGGTAGTTGAGGTACCAGGGGTGGGGCGGGGAGCTCCAGGCGGGTCTTGTGAGAGAGTGAAGCCGAGCGGCTGGAACTCTCGGCCGGCCTGGTCGAGCGGCTGGCCTCGGTAGTTGAGGTACCAGGGGCGGGCTGGGGAGCTCCAGGCGGGGCTTGTGAGAGAGTGAAGCCGAGCGGCTGGAACTCTGGGCCGGCCTGGTCGAGCGGCTGGCCTCGGTAGTTGAGGTACCAGGGGTGGGCTGGGGAGCTCCAGGCGGGGCTTGTGAGAGAGTGTAGCCGAGCGGCTGGAACTCTGGGCCGGCGTGGTTGAGCAGCATGCCCGCGGAGGTGGCTCTTCCATAGGCAGGGAGGGTGCTGGAGCTCCACACTTCCATAGGCAGGGAGGGTGCTGGAGCTCCACACTTCCATAGGCAGGGAGGGTGCTGGAGCTCCACACTTCCATAGGCAGGGAGGGTGCTGGAGCTCCACACTTCCATAGGCAGGGAGGGTGCTGGAGCTCCACACTTCCATAGGCAGGGAGGGTGCTGGAGCTCCACACTTCCATAGGCAGGGAGGGTGCTGGAGCTCCACACTTCCATAGGCAGGGAGGGTGCTGGAGCTCCACACTTCCATAGGCAGGGAGGGTGCTGGAGCTCCACACTTCCATAGGCAGGGAGGGTGCTGGAGCTCCACACTTCCATAGGCAGGAGGGTGCTGGAGCTCCACACTT
>NW_028232331.1:32500-49764 GCF_054491065.1 Syngnathus leptorhynchus | reverse complement strand
CGGAATCGAACCCTGATTCCCCGTTACCCGTTGTCACCATGGTAGGCGCAGAAAGTACCATCGAAAGTTGATAGGGCAGACATTCGAATGAGACGTCGCCGCCGCGGAGGGCCGGCGATCGGCTGGAAGTTATCGAGGATCACCAAGGGAGGCCGGGCCGGACGCGCGGAGGGCCGCGGCGCGGCGCGTGAACGCCGGCGCGACCCCTGGGCCCGCGCGCCCGGGCACCGCGTGGGTTTTGGGTCTGATAAATGCGCGCGTCCCCGGAGGTCGGCGCCCGTTTGCATGTATTAGCTCTAGAATTGCCACAGTTATCCAAGTAACTGAGGAGCGATCAAAGGAACCATAACTGATTTAATGAGCCATTCGCAGTTTCGCTGTACGGGCCGTGTGCACTTAGACTTGCATGGCTTAATCTTTGAGACAAGCATATGCTACTGGCAGGATCAACCAGGTAGGAGAGAGGGTGGCTGGGTAGCGCCTCTCGCTCGCCGGCCCGCCGGAGCGGGGGCTCGCGCGACTGTTTTCCGGACGCGCCGGCCGCGGTTCGCGGGGGCTCTAGGTGGTCTGACGCTGCCGCGGGGTGAGATGGATCGGGCTGGACCCGGCGCAGCCGAAGCCGAGGACGCGGAACCTCGAATGCGACCCTCGCGGACCCCTAAACGAGAGGAGCTGCGCCCGGCCTCGTAAGACACCTCTTCTCCGGTGCTAGGTCGACCCCGACGCCGCTGGCCGCCGCGCCGCCTTGCCGCTATCCCTCCGCACGTTTGGGGCCGGTGGCGACCCGCAGGACGGCCGACAACTCGCTCGTTTGGCGGGGCGATGCAAGGTTAGGCGAACTGGGCGGTAACTCGGGTTAGTCGAGGGGACTTCGCGGTGGACAGGGGGGTGCGAATCCGGCCGGGCGGCCCTTCGATGGAGCCTGGTGCAGGGACATTCAATGGGATGAGCCGCGCTCGCCGCGGAACCTTCGAGCGCCGCTACTCAGCAAGTAAACGAGAGGGAGCTGCGCCCGGCCTCGTAAGACGCCTCTTCTCCGGTGCGAGCGCCCCGACGCCGCTGGCCGCCGCCGCCGCCTTGCCGCTATCCCGCCGCGCGTTTGGGGAGGGAGGGCGACCCGTAGGACGGCCCGCCGACTACACGACCGTTTGGCAGAGCGAGTGCAAGGTTAGGCGAGCTGGGCGGTAACTCGGGTTAGTCTGGGGAGACTCGCGGTGGACAGGGTGGCGCGAATCCGGCCGGGCGGCCCCATCGATTAAGCATTGGTAGGGAGCCGAGGATGAGCCGTGCGAAGTGGCCTCGGAGGCGGTCCGTGGGGGACGACGGGGGGGGACGGGCGTCGGCCCTCCGGCCCGAGCAGAGAACGTTCGGTCACCCAAGCGGGAATCTGCGCCCCGGCCCGAGTCGGACTCGGTCGGTGCGGCCCGCTGAGGCCCTCAACTATTCCCGTACGCGGGGGTCGGGAGCTGCGGCGCTGCGCCGGCGACTTACCCGCGCGAGGCACGCACTGCGTGCGGCCAGGATGCGGAGTTGGATCGGCGCTGGTTGGGAACCCTCGGGGAACGAAGGCGGACGGCGGCCAGCCGGCGCCGACGAACCCGTCGGGGAGGGGGCTGGTGGCAGGCGCGATCGGCACTATTGCTGACTGCCGGGAGGGAAGCTGCGCCCCGGCCGAGTCAGACTCAGCCGTTGCGGCCCCCCCGAGCCCGCAGCGCGTAGCGCGGAAGCCATACGCCCCCCCGATGCGGAGCGACAGACGCCCCCGCGACCGCGGTTGGTCGGGAAGGCTTTTCGGATAGAGGTCGGACGGTGTGTGTGGACGGCTTCCCGTGGTGCCGCCGCTATCAAGCCGGAGGGTTTGAGAAACGACATTCGCGGAAGGACCGGCGCGGCCGGCGGACGCTCGCACGCGCGGCGCCCGACACTCAGCCGCTCGCTCGGCCTCCGTGGATCGTGGCTAGGTGGGATGGATGCCAAACCGGGTCGTCTCGGTCTCGCCGCAGTACGGTCGCGCCGGGGCCTGCGGGGCGGCGCGGGGAGCGCACGCTCACGCGGCGGCCGGGGCGCTAGAGTGCGACCCGCAGTGGGTAGGAACCGTCCACCCGACGTCGGACGAGCCGAGGCCGATGGGGGCCCTACCAAGGCGGGTCATGAGTGCCAGTCGGTCAGTTGGGTGAGGGGGTACTCGGAGGCCCGCCGGGAGCAGACGGGCGACCGGGGATGGGGGGGCGTACGCGGGCGGGCGCCGGGAGAAGACGGCCCGTCCGGGGTCGAATCTCGGCCTGTGTTTTCGGAGCCGGCCGGGCATCACGCTCCCTCCTTGGATGGACAACATTCGTAGTTGACACTTTGTGTCATTTTATCCGAGCGGGCGGGCGCCTCGAGAGGCGGACCGTCCGGGGCGACTCTCGGCCTGTGTTTTCGGAGCCGGCCGGGCCTCACGCTCCCTCCTTGGATGGACAACATTCGTAGTTGACACTTTGTGTCATTTTATCCGAGCAGACGGGCGCCGCGAGGCGGACCGTCCGGGGCGACTCTCGGCCTGTGTTTTCGGAGCCGGCCGGGCATCACGCTCCCTCCTTGGATGGACAACATTCGTAGTTGACACTTTGTGTCATTTTATCCGAGCGGGCGGGCGCCTCGAGAGGCGGACCGTCCGGGGCGACTCTCGGCCTGTGTTTAAGGAGCCGGCCGGGCATCACGCTCCTTCCTTGGATGGACAACATTCGTAGTTGACACTTTGTGTCATTTTATCCGAGCGGGCGGGCGCCGCGAGGCGGACCGTCCGGGGCGACTCTCGGCCTGTGTTTAAGGAGCCGGCCGGGCATCACGCTCCTTCCTTGGATGGACAACATTCGCAGTTGACACTTTGTGTCATTTTATCCGAGCAGACGGGCGCCGCGAGGCGGACCGTCCGGGGCGACTCTCGGCCTGTGTTTTCGGAGCCGGCCGGGCATCACGCTCCCTCCTTGGATGGACAACATTCGTAGTTGACACTTTGTGTCATTTTATCCGAGCAGACGGGCGCCGCGAGGCGACCGTCCGGGGCGACTCTCGGCCTGTGTTTAAGGAGCCGGCCGGGCATCACGCTCCTTCCTTGGATGGACAACATTCGTAGTTGACACTTTGTGTCATTTTATCCGATCGGGCGGGCGCCGCGAGGCGGACCGTCCGGGGCGACTCTCGGCCTGTGTTTAAGGAGCCGGCCGGGCATCACGCTCCTTCCTTGGATGGACAACATTCGCAGTTGACACTTTGTGTCATTTTATCCGAGCAGACGGGCGCCGCGAGGCGGACCGTCCGGGGCGACTCTCGGCCTGTGTTTTCGGAGCCGGCCGGGCATCACGCTCCCTCCTTGGATGGACAACATTCGTAGTTGACACTTTGTGTCATTTTATCCGAGCAGACGGGCGCCGCGAGGCGGACCGTCCGGGGCGACTCTCGGCCTGTGTTTAAGGAGCCGGCCGGGCATCACGCTCCTTCCTTGGATGGACAACATTCGCAGTTGACACTTTGTGTCATTTTGTTCGGCCTGTGTTTAAGGAGGCGGCCGTCCTCCACTCGGTCCGTGTTTAAGGAGCGACACTCGCGCTCCGGTTCGGCCTGTATTTAGGGAGGCGGCCGTCCTCCGCTTGGTCTGTGTTAAGGGCGACACTCTGTCCATGTTTGAGGAGCCTGGCCCTGACGCTCCTCTCCGGCCTGTGTTTAAGGAGGCGGCCGTCCTCCCCTTGGTCCGTGTTAAGGGCGACACTCGGTCCATGTTTGAGGAGCCTGGCCCTGACGCTCCTCTCCGGCCTGTGTTTAAGGAGGCGGCCGTCCTCCCCTTGGTCCGTGTTAAGGGCGACACTCGGTCCATGTTTGAGGAGCCTGGCCCTGACGCTCCTCTCCGGCCTGTGTTTAAGGAGGCGGCCGTCCTCCCCTTGGTCTGTGTTAAGGGCGACACTCGGTCCATGTTTGAGGAGCCTGGCCCTGACGCTCCTCTCCGGCCTGTGTTTAAGGAGGCGGCCGTCCTCCCCTTGGTCCGTGTTAAGGGCGACACTCGGTCCATGTTTGAGGAGCCTGGCCCTGACGCTCCTCTCCGGCCTGTGTTTAAGGAGGCGGCCGTCCTCCCCTTGGTCCGTGTTAAGGGCGACACTCTGTCCATGTTTGAGGAGCCTGGCCCTGACGCTCCTCTCCGGCCTGTGTTTAAGGAGGCGGCCGTCCTCCCCTTGGTCTGTGTTAAGGGCGACACTCGGTCCATGTTTGAGGAGCCTGGCCCTGACGCTCCTCTCCGGCCTGTGTTTAAGGAGGCGGCCGTCCTCCCCTTGGTCTGTGTTAAGGGCGACACTCTGTCCATGTTTGAGGAGCCTGGCCCTGACGCTCCTCTCCGGCCTGTGTTTAAGGAGGCGGCCGTCCTCCCCTTGGTCTGTGTTAAGGGCGACACTCGGTCCATGTTTGAGGAGCCTGGCCCTGACGCTCCTCTCCGGCCTGTGTTTAAGGAGGCGGCCGTCCTCCCCTTGGTCTGTGTTAAGGGCGACACTCGGTCCATGTTTGAGGAGCCTGGCCCTGACGCTCCTCTCCGGCCTGTGTTTAAGGAGGCGGCCGTCCTCCCCTTGGTCTGTGTTAAGGGCGACACTCGGTCCATGTTTGAGGAGCCTGGCCCTGACGCTCCTCTCCGGCCTGTGTTTAAGGAGGCGGCCGTCCTCCACTTCCTTCCATGCACCACCACATTCGCAGTTGACACTTTGCCATTTTTTCAGAGAGGTGACACTTAGTCGTTTTTTCGAAAGTTGACACTTAGTCGTTTTTTCGAAAGTTGACACTTTGCCGTTTTTTCAGAGAGGTGACACTTAGCCGTTTTTTCGAAAGTTGACACTTAGCCGTTTTTTCGAAAGTTGACACTTAGCCGTTTTTTCGAAAGTTGACACTTAGTCACTTTTTCGCCACAGTGACACCTCCAGCGCGTGCCACGGCGCTTTTCAGGTCTTCTATCCGACCTTGTGCTGTCGAGGACGGCGTGTCCGACGCCGTGGGGAGACCAGCACCATCTCCTCCATATTCGTAAACGGGGTGCTTTGGAAAACGGGGGGAAAGTCGATGAGTACACTGACTACTGGGACCATTTCATTGTACTCTGGCGCACCTGAAGACCAAAAAAGGTACTGCACCTTAGCCCGGGTACCTCACCCCCTGGTACCTCGAGGAGAACTTAGAAAAATTTCGACAAATTTTTGGTGAGCTCCAGGGAGAGAGGCTGATTTTTCGCTTTTTGAGGCCGACCGCCGAACCGGCGCGGGGCGGACTCACAAGCCCCGCAGAGCCGTGGGCACTTAGTCGTTTTTTCAGAGAGGCGACACTTAGTCGTTTTTTCAGAGGCGACACTTAGTCGTTTTTTCGAAAGTTGACACTTAGCCGTTTTTTCGAAAGTCGACACTTAGCCGTTTTTTTGGAAAGTTGACACTTAGTCGTTTTTTCGAAAGTTGACACTTAGTCGTTTTTTCGCCACAATTGGCTCTGAGCTCCAGGGGGAGAGCCTGGTTTTGCCTTATTTCAGGCCGGCTGGGGAACCGGCGCGGGTCGGATGCACGAGCCCGGCAGAGCCGTGGGCACTTAGAAAATTTTCGCCGATTAAGCTGGGACCTCCAGGCGGAGACCGGCATTCCTCGTCCTCGGGGTTCGACCCAGGAACCGGCGCTGGGCAGACGCCGTAGCCACGCAGAGCCGTGGGCACTTAGAAAATATTCGCCAAGTTGGCTCTGAGCTCCAGGCGGAGAGGCTGGTTTTGCCTTATATCAGGCCGGCTGGGGAACCGGCGCGGGTCGGATGCACGAGCCCGCAGAGCCGTGGGCACTTTGCCATTTTCTCAGAGTCGACACTTAGTCGTTTTTTCAGAGAGGCGACACTCTGTCGTTTTTTCGAAAGTTGACACTTTGCCGTTTTTTCAGAGAGGCGACACTTAGCCGTTTTTTCGAAAGTTGACACTTAGCCGTTTTTTCGAAAGTCGACACTTAGCCGTTTTTTCAGAGATGTGACACTTTGCCGTTTTTTCGAAAGTCGACACTTAGCCGTTTTTTGAGAGATGTGACACTTAGAAACTTTTTGCCAAGTTGGCTGTGAGCTCCAGGAGGAGACCGTTATTTTTCGTCATTCGAGGCCGACTGCGGAACCGGCGCTGGGCGGACGCCAAAGCTCGGCAGGGCCGTGGGCACTTAGAAACTTTTTGCCAAGTTGGCTGTGAGCTCCAGGAGGAGACCGTTATTTTTCGTCATTCGAGGCCGACTGCGGAACCGGCGCTGGGCGGACGCCAAAGCTCGGCAGGGCCGTGGGCACTTAGAAACTTTTTGCCAAGTTGGCTGTGAGCTCCAGGAGGAGACCGTTATTTTTCGTCATTCGAGGCCGACTGCGGAACCGGCGCTGGGCGGACGCCAAAGCTCGGCAGGGCCGTGGGCACTTAGAAACTTTTTGCCAAGTTGGCTGTGAGCTCCAGGAGGAGACCGTTATTTTTCGTCATTCGAGGCCGACTGCGGAACCGGCGCTGGGCGGACGCCAAAGCTCGGCAGGGCCGTGGGCACTTAGAAACTTTTTGCCAAGTTGGCTGTGAGCTCCAGGAGGAGACCGTTATTTTTCGTCATTCGAGGCCGACTGCGGAACCGGCGCTGGGCGGACGCCAAAGCTCGGCAGGGCCGTGGGCACTTAGAAACTTTTTGCCAAGTTGGCTGTGAGCTCCAGGAGGAGACCGTTATTTTTCGTCATTCGAGGCCGACTGCGGAACCGGCGCTGGGCGGACGCCAAAGCTCGGCAGGGCCGTGGGCACTTAGAAACTTTTTGCCAAGTTGGCTGTGAGCTCCAGGAGGAGACCGTTATTTTTCGTCATTCGAGGCCGACTGCGGAACCGGCGCTGGGCGGACGCCAAAGCTCGGCAGGGCCGTGGGCACTTAGAAACTTTTTGCCAAGTTGGCTGTGAGCTCCAGGAGGAGACCGTTATTTTTCGTCATTCGAGGCCGACTGCGGAACCGGCGCTGGGCGGACGCCAAAGCTCGGCAGGGCCGTGGGCACTTAGAAACTTTTTGCCAAGTTGGCTGTGAGCTCCAGGAGGAGACCGTTATTTTTCGTCATTCGAGGCCGACTGCGGAACCGGCGCTGAGCGGACGCCAAAGCTCGGCAGGGCCGTGGGCACTTAGAAACTTTTTGCCAAGTTGGCTGTGAGCTCCAGGAGGAGACCGTTATTTTTCGTCATTCGAGGCCGACTGCGGAACCGGCGCTGGGCGGACGCCAAAGCTCGGCAGGGCCGTGGGCACTTAGAAACTTTTTGCCAAGTTGGCTGTGAGCTCCAGGAGGAGACCGTTATTTTTCGTCATTCGAGGCCGACTGCGGAACCGGCGCTGAGCGGACGCCAAAGCTCGGCAGGGCCGTGGGCACTTAGAAACTTTTTGCCAAGTTGGCTGTGAGCTCCAGGAGGAGACCGTTATTTTTCGTCATTCGAGGCCGACTGCGGAACCGGCGCTGGGCGGACGCCAAAGCTCGGCAGGGCCGTGGGCACTTAGAAACTTTTTGCCAAGTTGGCTGTGAGCTCCAGGAGGAGACCGTCATTTTTCGTCATTCGAGGCCGACTGCGGCACCGGCGCTGAGCGGACGCCAAAGCTCGGCAGGGCCGTGGGCACTTTGCCACTTTTTCGCCACAATTGGCTGTGAGCTCCAGGAGGAGACCGTTATTTTTCGTCATTCTAGGCCGGTTGCAGAACCGGCGCGGCTCGGATGCACGAGCCCGCAGAGCCGTGGGCACTTAGAAAAATTTCAGAGAGGCGACACTTTGCCATTTTTTCAGAGAGGTGACACTTAGTCGTTTTTTCGAAAGTTGACACTTAGCCGTTTTTTCGAAAGTTGACACTTAGTCGTTTTTTCGAAAGTTGACACTTAGTCGTTTTTTCGCCAAAGTGCCCACCTCCAGCGCGTGCCACGGCGCTTTCCAGGTCTTCTATCCGACCTTGTGCTGTCGAGGACGGCGTGTCCGACGCCGTGGGGAGACCAGCACCATCTCCTCCATACTCGTAAACGAGGTGCTTTGGAAAACGGGGGGAAAGTCGATGAGTACACTGACTACTGGGACCATTTCATTGTACTCTGGCGCACCTGAAGACCAAAAAAGGTACTGCACCTTAGCCCGGGTACCTCACCCCCTGGTACCTCGAGGTGAGCTCCAGGGAGAGAGGCTGATTTTTTGCTTTTTGAGGCCGACCACCGAACCGGCGCGGGGCGGACTCACAAGCCCCGCAGAGCCGTGGGCACTTAGTCGTTTTTTCGAAAGTTGACACTTAGTCGTTTTTTCGCCGATTTTGCTGGGACCTCCAGGCGAGGACCGGCGTTTTTCGTCTTCCGGGTCCGACCCGGGAACCAGCGCCGAGCGGACACATTCGCTCGCTAGTGCCGTTGGCACTTAGAAAATTTTTCGTTTGTCATGAGCTCCGGGCGGAGACCGGCGTTTTTCGTCTTCCGGGTCCGACCCGGGAACCAGCGCCGAGCGGACACATTCGCTCGCAAGTGCCGTTGGCACTTAGAAAATTTTTCGTTTGTCATGAGCTCCGGGCGGAGAGCGGCGTTTTTCGTCTTCCGGGTTCGACCCGGGAACCAGCGCCGAGCGGACACATTCGCTCGCTAGTGCCGTTGGCACTTAGAAAATTTTTCGTTTGTCATGAGCTCCGGGCGGAGACCGGCGTTTTTTGTCTTCCGGGTTCGACCCGGGAACCAGCGCCGAGCGGACACATTCGCTCGCTAGTGCCGTTGGCACTTAGAAAATTTTTCGTTTGTCATGAGCTCCGGGCGGAGAGCGGCGTTTTTCGTCTTCCGGGTTCGACCCGGGAACCAGCGCCGAGCGGACACATTCGCTCGCTAGTGCCGTTGGCACTTAGAAAATTTTTCGTTTGTCATGAGCTCCGGGCGGAGAGCGGCGTTTTTCGTCTTCCGGGTTCGACCCGGGAACCAGCGCCGAGCGGACACATTCGCTCGCTAGTGCCGTTGGCACTTAGAAAATTTTTCGTTTGTCATGAGCTCCGGGCGGAGAGCGGCGTTTTTCGTCTTCCGGGTTCGACCCGGGAACCAGCGCCGAGCGGACACATTCGCTCGCTAGTGCCGTTGGCACTTAGAAAATTTTTCGTTTGTCATGAGCTCCGGGCGGAGAGCGGCGTTTTTCGTCTTCCGGGTTCGACCCGGGAACCAGCGCCGAGCGGACACATTCGCTCGCTAGTGCCGTTGGCACTTAGAAAATTTTTCGTTTGTCATGAGCTCCGGGCGGAGAGCGGCGTTTTTCGTCTTCCGGGTTCGACCCGGGAACCAGCGCCGAGCGGACACATTCGCTCGCTAGTGCCGTTGGCACTTAGAAAATTTTTCGTTTGTCATGAGCTCCGGGCGGAGAGCGGCGTTTTTCGTCTTCCGGGTTCGACCCGGGAACCAGCGCCGAGCGGACACATTCGCTCGCTAGTGCCGTTGGCACTTAGAAAATTTTTCGTTTGTCATGAGCTCCGGGCGGAGACCGGCATTTTTCGTCATTCGAGGCCGACGGGGGAACCAGCCGGAGCGGACACGTTTGCTCGGAAGAGCCGTTGGCACTTAGAAAAAATTCCGTGTCTCGTGAGCTCCAGGGGGGACAGGCTGGTTTTATTCATCCGTAGCCGACATGGGAACCAGCGCGGAGCGGATTGGTGTTGCGCTGCCATATACCTCATCTCTCTCAAGAGTCCCCCCCTTATACGTGCCGATGGTGTTTTGGAAAACGGGGGGTAACTGGATGAGTACACTGACTAGTGGGACCAAGTACACTAATAGCCCCTGGTACCTAAAATGGAAGTATAGAGGCCGACTTTCGGGCAAGATCACGCCGGGTTAGGCTTCCAGGACCTCGGCTAAGCAATTTTAACGGGTTGCCCGGTTCTTTTTTGAACCAGCCCGGTTCTTTTTTTTTATCCAGCCCGGTTCTTTTTACACTTCCAGCTGGAGCTCGGGAGCGGCTTTTTGCACAAGATCACGCCGTGTTAGGCTTCCAGGACCTCAGCTAAGCAATTTTAACGGGTCGCCCGGTTCTTTTTTGATCCAGCCCGGTTCTTTTTTTTATCCAGCCTGGTTCTTTTTACACTTCCAGCTGGAGCTCGGGAGCGGCTTTTTGCACAAGAACACGCCGTGTTAGGCTTCCAGGACCTCGGCTAAGCAATTTTAACGGGTCGCCCGGTTCTTTTTTGATCCAGCCCGGTTCTTTTTTTTATCCAGCCTGGTTCTTTTTACACTTCCAGCTGGAGCTCGGGAGCGGCTTTTTGCACAAGAACACGCCGTGTTAGGCTTCCAGGACCTCGGCTAAGCAATTTTAACGGGTCGCCCGGTTCTTTTTTGATCCAGCCCGGTTCTTTTTTTTATCCAGCCTGGTTCTTTTTACACTTCCAGCTGGAGCTCGGGAGCGGCTTTTTGCACAAGATCACGCCGTGTTAGGCTTCCAGGACCTCGGCTAAGCAATTTTAACGGGTCGCCCGGTTCTTTTTTTTTATCCAGCCCGGTTCTTTTTTTATCCAGCCCGGTTCTTTTTACACTTCCAGCTGGAGCTCGGGAGCGGCTTTTTGCACAAGATCACGCCGTGTTAGGCTTCCAGGACCTCGGCTAAGCAATTTTAACGGGTTGCCCGGTTCTTTTTTGAACCAGCCCGGTTCTTTTTTTTATCCAGCCTGGTTCTTTTTACACTTCCAGCTGGAGCTCGGGAGCGGCTTTTTGCACAAGAACACGCCGTGTTAGGCTTCCAGGACCTCGGCTAAGCAATTTTAACGGGTCGCCCGGTTCTTTTTTGATCCAGCCCGGTTCTTTTTTTTATCCAGCCTGGTTCTTTTTACACTTCCAGCTGGAGCTCGGGAGCGGCTTTTTGCACAAGAACACGCCGTGTTAGGCTTCCAGGACCTCGGCTAAGCAATTTTAACGGGTTGCCCGGTTCTTTTTTGAACCAGCCCGGTTCTTTTTTTTATCCAGCCTGGTTCTTTTTACACTTCCAGCTGGAGCTCGGGAGCGGCTTTTTGCACAAGAACACGCCGTGTTAGGCTTCCAGGACCTCGGCTAAGCAATTTTAACGGGTCGCCCGGTTCTTTTTTGATCCAGCCCGGTTCTTTTTTTTATCCAGCCTGGTTCTTTTTACACTTCCAGCTGGAGCTCGGGAGCGGCTTTTTGCACAAGATCACGCCGTGTTAGGCTTCCAGGACCTCGGCTAAGCAATTTTAACGGGTCGCCCGGTTCTTTTTTTTATCCAGCCCGGTTCTTTTTTTATCCAGCCCGGTTCTTTTTACACTTCCAGCTGGAGCTCGGGAGCGGCTTTTTGCACAAGATCACGCCGTGTTAGGCTTCCAGGACCTCGGCTAAGCAATTTTAACGGGTCGCCCGGTTCTTTTTTGATCCAGCCCGGTTCTTTTTTTTATCCAGCCTGGTTCTTTTTACACTTCCAGCTGGAGCTCGGGAGCGGCTTTTTGCACAAGAACACGCCGTGTTAGGCTTCCAGGACCTCGGCTAAGCAATTTTAACGGGTCGCCCGGTTCTTTTTTTTATCCAGCCCGGTTCTTTTTTTATCCAGCCCGGTTCTTTTTACACTTCCAGCTGGAGCTCGGGAGCGGCTTTTTGCACAAGATCACGCCGTGTTAGGCTTCCAGGACCTCGGCTAAGCAATTTTAACGGGTCGCCCGGTTCTTTTTTGATCCAGCCCGGTTCTTTTTTTTATCCAGCCCGGTTCTTTTTACACTTCCAGCTGGAGCTTGGGAGCGGCTTTTTGCACAAGAACACGCCGTGTTAGGCTTCCAGGACCTCGGCTAAGCAATTTTAACGGGTCGCCCGGTTCTTTTTTGATCCAGCCCGGTTCTTTTTTTATCCAGCCCGGTTCTTTTTACACTTCCAGCTGGAGCTCGGGAGCGGCTTTTTGCACAAGATCACGCCGTGTTAGGCTTCCAGGACCTCGGCTAAGCAATTTTAACGGGTCGCCCGGTTCTTTTTTGATCCAGCCCGGTTCTTTTTTTTATCCAGCCCGGTTCTTTTTACACTTCCAGCTGGAGCTCGGGAGCGGTTTTTTGCACAAGAACACGCCGTGTTAGGCTTCCAGGACCTCGGCTAAGCAATTTTAACGGGTCGCCCGGTTCTTTTTTGATCCAGCCCGGTTCTTTTTTTTATCCAGCCCGGTTCTTTTCACACTTCCAGCTGGAGCTCGGCAGCGGCTATTTGCACAAGATCACGCCGGGTTAGGCTTCCAGGACCTCGGCTAAGCACTTCTAACGGGTCGCCCGGTTCTTTTTTTGAACCAGCCCGGTTCTTTTTACACTTCCAGCTGGAGCTCAGCAGCGGCTTTTTGCACAAGATCACGCCGGGTTAGGGTTCCAGGACCTCGGCTAAGCAATTTTAACGGGCCGCCCGGTTCTTTTTTTGATCCAGCCCGGTTCTTTTTACACTTCCAGCTGGAGCTCAGCAGCGGCTTTTTGCACAAGATCACGCCGGGTTAGGCTTCCAGGACCTCGCCTAAGCACTTCTAACGGGCCCTGGTCCACCCCTGCCAGCGCATTTCAAAACTTGGCATTAATTTCGACCTAAGAGACGAAGTCTGATTTTTTTCTACCACTTGGGCGGCCTTTTTGCACCCAGAACACCCGCACCGGCACCATAAATTCGAAGGGTGCCGAGTGCGTCGGCGCAGATTCTGCGACGGAGTGACACTTCCCTCTTGTGGACATTCGGCGGTAGGTGAAATGCGCACTCGGTCTTCTCTTTTCTTTTCCTTCCAGTGAAACTTTGGCAACATTCTGCGAGCTGCTGGCTTCCAGAACCTCGGCCAAGCAGGTGGAGGATTTTTTTCCACTTCCAGCTGGAGGTGAGGAGGGACTTTTTGGGCAAGATCACGCCGACTTAGCAAGCAAGGTGGAAGTGCCAGCATGCTCCGTGGCTGGAAGTGTGGATGTGCCAGCACCCTCCCTGCCTATGGAAGTGTGGAGCTCCAGCACCCTCCCTGCCTATGGAAGTGTGGAGCTCCAGCACCCTCCCTGCCTATGGAAGTGTGGAGCTCCAGCACCCTCCCTGCCTATGGAAGTGTGGAGCTCCAGCACCCTCCCTGCCTATGGAAGTGTGGAGCTCCAGCACCCTCCCTGCCTATGGAAGTGTGGAGCTCCAGCACCCTCCCTGCCTATGGAAGAGCCACCTCCGCGGGCATGCTGCTCAACCACGCCGGCCCAGAGTTCCAGCCGCTCGGCTACACTCTCTCACAAGCCCCGCCTGGAGCTCCCCAGCCCACCCCTGGTACCTCAACTACCGAGGCCAGCCGCTCGACCAGGCCGGCCCAGAGTTCCAGCCGCTCGGCTTCACTCTCTCACAAGCCCCGCCTGGAGCTCCCCAGCCCGCCCCTGGTACCTCAACTACCGAGGCCAGCCGCTCGACCAGGCCGGCCGAGAGTTCCAGCCGCTCGGCTTCACTCTCTCACAAGACCCGCCTGGAGCTCCCCGCCCCACCCCTGGTACCTCAACTACCGAGGCCAGCCGCTCGACCACGCCGGCGCAGAGTTCCAGCCGCTCGGATAAGCTCTGTCACTCACCCGCCGCGCAGCCACCGGTAACGGGGAAATGTCGCCGCCTGGCGGACACGCCGTTGTAAATGAATGGGCTTTCGCACTTAGTGCAATTTTCGCCAACTCTCTGACTGGAGCTATGGAAGTATGGAGCTATGGAGCCACCAGCCACCCAGGCTGGAGCTATGGAGCCATGGAGCTCTGGTGCTATGGAGCTCTGGAGGTATGGAGCTATGGAGCTATGGAGCTATGGAGCTATGGAGCCCTGGAGCTCTGGAGGTATGGAGCTATGGTGCTATGGAGCTCTGAAGCCATGGAGCTCTGGTGCTATGGAGCTCTGGAGCTCTGGAGGTATGGAGCTCTGGAGGTATGGAGCTATGGAGCCCTGGAGCCCTGGAGCTATGGAGCCCTGGAGCTATGGAGCCCTGGAGCCCTGGAGCTATGGAGCCCTGGAGCTATGGAGCTATGGAGCCCTGGAGCTATGGAGCTATGGAGCTCTGGTGCTATGGAGCTATGGAGCTCTGGTGCTATGGAGCTATGGAGCTCTGGTGCTATGGAGCTATGGAGCTCTGGTGCTATGGAGCTATGGAGCTCTGGTGCTATGGAGCTATGGAGCTCTGGTGCTATGGAGCTATGGAGCTCTGGTGCTATGGAGCTATGGAGCTCTGGTGCTATGGAGCTATGGAGCTCTGGTGCTATGGAGCTATGGAGCTATGGAGCTCTGGTGCTATGGAGCTATGGAGCTCTGGTGCTATGGAGCTATGGAGCTCTGGTGCTATGGAGCTATGGAGCTCTGGTGCTATGGAGCTCTGGTGCTATGGAGCTATGGAGCTCTGGTGCTATGGAGCTCTGGAGCTCTGGAGGTATGGAGCTATGGAGCCACCAGCCAGCACCCTCCGTGGCTGGATCAATGGAAGTGTTTTAGGTACCAGGCAGCCAAAGGGCCGAGGCCTCACGCTCGACCACGCCGGCGCAGAGTTCCAGCCGCTCGGATAAGCTCTGTCACTCACCCGCCGCGCAGCCACCGGTAACGGGGAAATGTCGCCGCCTTGTGGACACGCCGTTGTAAATGAATGGGCTTTCGCACTTAGTGCAATTTTAGCCAACTCTCTGACTGGAGCTATGGAAGTATGGAGCTATGGAGCCACCAGCCACCCAGGCTGGAGCTATGGAGCTATGGAGCTCTGGTGCTATGGAGCTATGGAGCTCTGGTGCTATGGAGCTATGGAGCTCTGGTGCTATGGAGCTATGGAGCTCTGGTGCTATGGAGCTATGGAGCTCTGGTGCTATGGAGCTATGGAGCTCTGGTGCTATGGAGCTATGGAGCTCTGGTGCTATGGAGCTATGGAGCTCTGGTGCTATGGAGCTATGGAGCTCTGGTGCTATGGAGCTATGGAGCTCTGGTGCTATGGAGCTATGGAGCTCTGGTGCTATGGAGCTCTGGTGCTATGGAGCTATGGAGCTCTGGTGCTATGGAGCTCTGGAGCTCTGGAGGTATGGAGCTATGGAGCCACCAGCCAGCACCCTCCGTGGCTGGATCAATGGAAGTGTTTTAGGTACCAGGCAGCCAAAGGGCCGAGGCCTCACGCTCGACCACGCCGGCGCAGAGTTCCAGCCGCTCGGATAAGCTCTGTCACTCACCCGCCGCGCAGCCACCGGTAACGGGGAAATGTCGCCGCCTTGTGGACACGCCGTTGTAAATGAATGGGCTTTCGCACTTAGTGCAATTTTCGCCAACTCTCTGACTGGAGCTATGGAAGTATGGAGCTATGGAGCCACCAGCCACCCAGGCTGGAGCTATGGAGCTCTGGAGCTATGGAGCTCTGGTGCTATGGAAGTATGGAGCTCTGGAGCTATGGAAGTATGGCGCTATGGAGCTATGGAGCTCTGGAGGTATGGAGCTATGGAGCCCTGGAGCCCTGGAGCTATGGAGCCCTGGAGCCCTGGAGCTATGGAGCCCTGGAGCTATGGAGCTATGGAGCTATGGAGCCCTGGAGCTATGGAGCCCTGGAGCTATGGAGCTATGGAGCTCTGGTGCTATGGAGCTATGGAGCTCTGGTGCTATGGAGCTATGGAGCTCTGGTGCTATGGAGCTCTGGTGCTATGGAGCTATGGAGCTATGGAGCTCTGGTGCTATGGAGCTATGGAGCTCTGGTGCTATGGAGCTATGGAGCTCTGGTGCTATGGAGCTATGGAGCTCTGGTGCTATGGAGCTATGGAGCTCTGGTGCTATGGAGCTATGGAGCTCTGGAGGTATGGAGCTATGGAGGTATGGAGCCACCAGCCAGCACCCTCCGAGGCTGGATCAATGGAAGTGTTTTAGGTACCAGGCAGCCAAAGGGCCGAGGCCTCACGCTCGACCACGCCGGCGCAGAGTTCCAGCCGCTCGGATAAGCTCTGTCACTCACCCGCTGCGCAGCCACCGGTAACGGGGAAATGTCGCCGCCTTGTGGACACGCCGTTGTAAATGAATGGGCTTTCGCACTTAGTGCAATTTTAGCCAACTCTCTGACTGGAGCTATGGAAGTATGGAGCTATGGAGCCACCAGCCACCCAGGCTGGAGCTATGGAGCTATGGAGCTCTGGTGCTATGGAGCTATGGAGCTCTGGTGCTATGGAGCTATGGAGCTCTGGTGCTATGGAGCTATGGAGCTCTGGTGCTATGGAGCTATGGAGCTCTGGAGGTATGGAGCTATGGAGCCCTGGAGCCCTGGAGCCCTGGAGCTATGGAGCCCTGGAGCCCTGGAGCTATGGAGCCCTGGAGCTATGGAGCTATGGAGCCCTGGAGCTATGGAGCCCTGGAGCTATGGAGCTATGGAGCTCTGGTGCTATGGAGCTATGGAGCTCTGGTGCTATGGAGCTATGGAGCTCTGGTGCTATGGAGCTATGGAGCTCTGGTGCTATGGAGCTATGGAGCTCTGGTGCTATGGAGCTATGGAGCTCTGGTGCTATGGAGCTATGGAGCTATGGAGCCACCAGCCAGCACCCTCCGTGGCTGGATCAATGGAAGTGTTTTAGGTACCAGGCAGCCAAAGGGCCGGGGCCTCACGCTCGACCACGCCGGCGCAGAGTTCCAGCCGCTCGGATAAGCTCTGTCACTCACCCGCCGCGCAGCCACCGGTAACGGGGAAATGTCGCCGCCTGGCGGACACGCCCTTGTAAATGAATGGGCTTTCGCACTTAGTGCAATTTTCGCCAACTCTCTGACTGGAGCTATGGAAGTATGGAGCTATGGAGCCACCAGCCACCCAGGCTGGAGCTATGGAGCTCTGGTGCTATGGAGCTCTGGTGCTATGGAGCTATGGAGCTCTGGTGCTATGGAGCTATGGAGCTCTGGTGCTATGGAGCTATGGAGCTCTGGTGCTATGGAGCTCTGGTGCTATGGAGCTATGGAGCTCTGGTGCTATGGAGCTATGGAGCTCTGGTGCTATGGAGCTATGGAGCTATGGAGCCACCAGCCAGCACCCTCCGTGGCTGGATCAATGGAAGTGTTTTAGGTACCAGGCAGCCAAAGGGCCGGGGCCTCACGCTCGACCACGCCGGCGCAGAGTTCCAGCCGCTCGGATAAGCTCTGTCACTCACCCGCCGCGCAGCCACCGGTAACGGGGAAATGTCGCCGCCTGGCGGACACGCCCTTGTAAATGAATGGGCTTTCGCACTTAGTGCAATTTTCGCCAACTCTCTGACTGGAGCTATGGAAGTATGGAGCTATGGAGCCACCAGCCAGCAC
>NW_028232331.1:2500-17500 GCF_054491065.1 Syngnathus leptorhynchus | reverse complement strand
GACCGTCCGGGGCGACTCTCGGCCTGTGTTTAAGGAGCCGGCCGGGCATCACGCTCCTTCCTTGGATGGACAACATTCGTAGTTGACACTTTGTGTCATTTTATCCGAGCGGGCGGGCGCCGCGAGGCGGACCGTCCGGGGCGACTCTCGGCCTGTGTTTAAGGAGCCGGCCGGGCATCACGCTCCTTCCTTGGATGGACAACATTCGCAGTTGACACTTTGTGTCATTTTATCCGAGCAGACGGGCGCCGCGAGGCGGACCGTCCGGGGCGACTCTCGGCCTGTGTTTTCGGAGCCGGCCGGGCATCACGCTCCCTCCTTGGATGGACAACATTCGTAGTTGACACTTTGTGTCATTTTATCCGAGCAGACGGGCGCCGCGAGGCGACCGTCCGGGGCGACTCTCGGCCTGTGTTTAAGGAGCCGGCCGGGCATCACGCTCCTTCCTTGGATGGACAACATTCGTAGTTGACACTTTGTGTCATTTTATCCGAGCGGGCGGGCGCCGCGAGGCGGACCGTCCGGGGCGACTCTCGGCCTGTGTTTAAGGAGCCGGCCGGGCATCACGCTCCTTCCTTGGATGGACAACATTCGCAGTTGACACTTTGTGTCATTTTATCCGAGCAGACGGGCGCCGCGAGGCGGACCGTCCGGGGCGACTCTCGGCCTGTGTTTTCGGAGCCGGCCGGGCATCACGCTCCCTCCTTGGATGGACAACATTCGTAGTTGACACTTTGTGTCATTTTATCCGAGCAGACGGGCGCCGCGAGGCGGACCGTCCGGGGCGACTCTCGGCCTGTGTTTAAGGAGCCGGCCGGGCATCACGCTCCTTCCTTGGATGGACAACATTCGCAGTTGACACTTTGTGTCATTTTGTTCGGCCTGTGTTTAAGGAGGCGGCCGTCCTCCACTCGGTCCGTGTTTAAGGAGCGACACTCGCGCTCCGGTTCGGCCTGTATTTAGGGAGGCGGCCGTCCTCCGCTTGGTCTGTGTTAAGGGCGACACTCTGTCCATGTTTGAGGAGCCTGGCCCTGACGCTCCTCTCCGGCCTGTGTTTAAGGAGGCGGCCGTCCTCCCCTTGGTCCGTGTTAAGGGCGACACTCGGTCCATGTTTGAGGAGCCTGGCCCTGACGCTCCTCTCCGGCCTGTGTTTAAGGAGGCGGCCGTCCTCCCCTTGGTCCGTGTTAAGGGCGACACTCGGTCCATGTTTGAGGAGCCTGGCCCTGACGCTCCTCTCCGGCCTGTGTTTAAGGAGGCGGCCGTCCTCCCCTTGGTCTGTGTTAAGGGCGACACTCGGTCCATGTTTGAGGAGCCTGGCCCTGACGCTCCTCTCCGGCCTGTGTTTAAGGAGGCGGCCGTCCTCCCCTTGGTCCGTGTTAAGGGCGACACTCGGTCCATGTTTGAGGAGCCTGGCCCTGACGCTCCTCTCCGGCCTGTGTTTAAGGAGGCGGCCGTCCTCCCCTTGGTCCGTGTTAAGGGCGACACTCGGTCCATGTTTGAGGAGCCTGGCCCTGACGCTCCTCTCCGGCCTGTGTTTAAGGAGGCGGCCGTCCTCCCCTTGGTCTGTGTTAAGGGCGACACTCGGTCCATGTTTGAGGAGCCTGGCCCTGACGCTCCTCTCCGGCCTGTGTTTAAGGAGGCGGCCGTCCTCCCCTTGGTCTGTGTTAAGGGCGACACTCGGTCCATGTTTGAGGAGCCTGGCCCTGACGCTCCTCTCCGGCCTGTGTTTAAGGAGGCGGCCGTCCTCCACTTCCTTCCATGCACCACCACATTCGCAGTTGACACTTTGCCATTTTTTCAGAGAGGTGACACTTAGTCGTTTTTTCGAAAGTTGACACTTAGTCGTTTTTTCGAAAGTTGACACTTTGCCGTTTTTTCAGAGAGGCGACACTTAGTCGTTTTTTCGAAAGTTGACACTTAGCAGTTTTTTCGAAAGTTGACACTTAGCCGTTTTTTCGAAAGTTGACACTTAGCCGTTTTTTCGAAAGTTGACACTTAGTCACTTTTTCGCCACAGTGACACCTCCAGCGCGTGCCACGGCGCTTTTCAGGTCTTCTATCCGACCTTGTGCTGTCGAGGACGGCGTGTCCGACGCCGTGGGGAGACCAGCACCATCTCCTCCATACTCGTAAACGGGGTGCTTTGGAAAACGGGGGGAAAGTCGATGAGTACACTGACTACTGGGACCATTTCATTGTACTCTGGCGCACCTGAAGACCAAAAAAGGTACTGCACCTTAGCCCGGGTACCTCACCCCCTGGTACCTCGAGGAGAACTTAGAAAAATTTCGACAAATTTTTGGTGAGCTCCAGGGAGAGAGGCTGATTTTTCGCTTTTTGAGGCCGACCGCCGAACCGGCGCGGGGCGGACTCACAAGCCCCGCAGAGCCGTGGGCACTTAGTCGTTTTTTCAGAGAGGCGACACTTAGTCGTTTTTTCAGAGGCGACACTTAGTCGTTTTTTCGAAAGTTGACACTTAGCCGTTTTTTCGAAAGTCGACACTTAGCCGTTTTTTTGGAAAGTTGACACTTAGTCGTTTTTTCGAAAGTTGACACTTAGTCGTTTTTTCGCCACAATTGGCTCTGAGCTCCAGGGGGAGAGCCTGGTTTTGCCTTATTTCAGGCCGGCTGGGGAACCGGCGCGGGTCGGATGCACGAGCCCGGCAGAGCCGTGGGCACTTAGAAAATTTTCGCCGATTAAGCTGGGACCTCCAGGCGGAGACCGGCATTCCTCGTCCTCGGGGTTCGACCCAGGAACCGGCGCTGGGCAGACGCCGTAGCCACGCAGAGCCGTGGGCACTTAGAAAATATTCGCCAAGTTGGCTCTGAGCTCCAGGCGGAGAGGCTGGTTTTGCCTTATATCAGGCCGGCTGGGGAACCGGCGCGGGTCGGATGCACGAGCCCGCAGAGCCGTGGGCACTTTGCCATTTTCTCAGAGTCGACACTTAGTCGTTTTTTCAGAGAGGCGACACTCTGTCGTTTTTTCGAAAGTTGACACTTTGCCGTTTTTTCAGAGAGGCGACACTTAGCCGTTTTTTCAGAGATGTGACACTTAGCCGTTTTTTCAGAGATGTGACACTTAGCCGTTTTTTCAGAGATGTGACACTTTGCCGTTTTTTCGAAAGTTGACACTTAGCCGTTTTTTCGAAAGTCGACACTTAGCCGTTTTTTCAGAGATGTGACACTTTGCCGTTTTTTCGAAAGTTGACACTTAGCCGTTTTTTCGAAAGTTGACACTTAGTCGTTTTTTCACAGATGTGACACTTAGAAACTTTTTGCCAAGTTGGCTGTGAGCTCCAGGAGGAGACCGTTATTTTTCGTCATTCGAGGCCGACTGCGGAACCGGCGCTGGGCGGACGCCAAAGCTCGGCAGGGCCGTGGGCACTTAGAAACTTTTTGCCAAGTTGGCTGTGAGCTCCAGGAGGAGACCGTTATTTTTCGTCATTCGAGGCCGACTGCGGAACCGGCGCTGGGCGGACGCCAAAGCTCGGCAGGGCCGTGGGCACTTAGAAACTTTTTGCCAAGTTGGCTGTGAGCTCCAGGAGGAGACCGTCATTTTTCGTCATTCGAGGCCGACTGCGGAACCGGCGCTGAGCGGACGCCAAAGCTCGGCAGGGCCGTGGGCACTTAGAAACTTTTTGCCAAGTTGGCTGTGAGCTCCAGGAGGAGACCGTTATTTTTCGTCATTCGAGGCCGACTGCGGAACCGGCGCTGGGCGGACGCCAAAGCTCGGCAGGGCCGTGGGCACTTAGAAACTTTTTGCCAAGTTGGCTGTGAGCTCCAGGAGGAGACCGTTATTTTTCGTCATTCGAGGCCGACTGCGGAACCGGCGCTGGGCGGACGCCAAAGCTCGGCAGGGCCGTGGGCACTTAGAAACTTTTTGCCAAGTTGGCTGTGAGCTCCAGGAGGAGACCGTTATTTTTCGTCATTCGAGGCCGACTGCGGAACCGGCGCTGGGCGGACGCCAAAGCTCGGCAGGGCCGTGGGCACTTAGAAACTTTTTGCCAAGTTGGCTGTGAGCTCCAGGAGGAGACCGTCATTTTTCGTCATTCGAGGCCGACTGCGGCACCGGCGCTGAGCGGACGCCAAAGCTCGGCAGGGCCGTGGGCACTTAGAAACTTTTTGCCAAGTTGGCTGTGAGCTCCAGGAGGAGACCGTTATTTTTCGTCATTCGAGGCCGACTGCGGAACCGGCGCTGGGCGGACGCCAAAGCTCGGCAGGGCCGTGGGCACTTAGAAACTTTTTGCCAAGTTGGCTGTGAGCTCCAGGAGGAGACCGTCATTTTTCGTCATTCGAGGCCGACTGCGGAACCGGCGCTGAGCGGACGCCAAAGCTCGGCAGGGCCGTGGGCACTTAGAAACTTTTTGCCAAGTTGGCTGTGAGCTCCAGGAGGAGACCGTTATTTTTCGTCATTCGAGGCCGACTGCGGAACCGGCGCTGGGCGGACGCCAAAGCTCGGCAGGGCCGTGGGCACTTAGAAACTTTTTGCCAAGTTGGCTGTGAGCTCCAGGAGGAGACCGTTATTTTTCGTCATTCGAGGCCGACTGCGGAACCGGCGCTGGGCGGACGCCAAAGCTCGGCAGGGCCGTGGGCACTTAGAAACTTTTTGCCAAGTTGGCTGTGAGCTCCAGGAGGAGACCGTTATTTTTCGTTATTCGAGGCCGACTGCGGAACCGGCGCTGGGCGGACGCCAAAGCTCGGCAGGGCCGTGGGCACTTAGAAACTTTTTGCCAAGTTGGCTGTGAGCTCCAGGAGGAGACCGTTATTTTTCGTCATTCGAGGCCGACTGCGGAACCGGCGCTGGGCGGACGTCAAAGCTCGGCAGGGCCGTGGGCACTTAGAAACTTTTTGCCAAGTTGGCTGTGAGCTCCAGGAGGAGACCGTTATTTTTCGTCATTCGAGGCCGACTGCGGAACCGGCGCTGGGCGGACGCCAAAGCTCGGCAGGGCCGTGGGCACTTAGAAACTTTTTGCCAAGTTGGCTGTGAGCTCCAGGAGGAGACCGTTATTTTTCGTCATTCGAGGCCGACTGCGGAACCGGCGCTGAGCGGACGCCAAAGCTCGGCAGGGCCGTGGGCACTTAGAAACTTTTTGCCAAGTTGGCTGTGAGCTCCAGGAGGAGACCGTTATTTTTCGTCATTCGAGGCCGACTGCGGAACCGGCGCTGGGCGGACGCCAAAGCTCGGCAGGGCCGTGGGCACTTAGAAACTTTTTGCCAAGTTGGCTGTGAGCTCCAGGAGGAGACCGTTATTTTTCGTCATTCGAGGCCGACTGCGGAACCGGCGCTGGGCGGACGCCAAAGCTCGGCAGGGCCGTGGGCACTTAGAAACTTTTTGCCAAGTTGGCTGTGAGCTCCAGGAGGAGACCGTTATTTTTCGTCATTCGAGGCCGACTGCGGAACCGGCGCTGGGCGGACGCCAAAGCTCGGCAGGGCCGTGGGCACTTAGAAACTTTTTGCCAAGTTGGCTGTGAGCTCCAGGAGGAGACCGTTATTTTTCGTCATTCGAGGCCGACTGCGGAACCGGCGCTGGGCGGACGCCAAAGCTCGGCAGGGCCGTGGGCACTTAGAAACTTTTTGCCAAGTTGGCTGTGAGCTCCAGGAGGAGACCGTTATTTTTCGTCATTCGAGGCCGACTGCGGAACCGGCGCGGCTCGGATGCACGAGCCCGCAGAGCCGTGGGCACTTAGAAAAATTTCAGAGAGGCGACACTTTGCCATTTTTTCAGAGAGGTGACACTTAGTCGTTTTTTCGAAAGTTGACACTTAGCCGTTTTTTCGAAAGTTGACACTTAGTCGTTTTTTCGAAAGTTGACACTTAGTCGTTTTTTCGCCAAAGTGCCCACCTCCAGCGCGTGCCACGGCGCTTTCCAGGTCTTCTATCCGACCTTGTGCTGTCGAGGACGGCGTGTCCGACGCCGTGGGGAGACCAGCACCATCTCCTCCATACTCGTAAACGAGGTGCTTTGGAAAACGGGGGGAAAGTCGATGAGTACACTGACTACTGGGACCATTTCATTGTACTCTGGCGCACCTGAAGACCAAAAAAGGTACTGCACCTTAGCCCGGGTACCTCACCCCCTGGTACCTCGAGGTGAGCTCCAGGGAGAGAGGCTGATTTTTTGCTTTTTGAGGCCGACCACCGAACCGGCGCGGGGCGGACTCACAAGCCCCGCAGAGCCGTGGGCACTTAGTCGTTTTTTCGAAAGTTGACACTTAGTCGTTTTTTCGCCGATTTTGCTGGGACCTCCAGGCGAGGACCGGCGTTTTTCGTCTTCCGGGTCCGACCCGGGAACCAGCGCCGAGCGGACACATTCGCTCGCTAGTGCCGTTGGCACTTAGAAAATTTTTCGTTTGTCATGAGCTCCGGGCGGAGACCGGCGTTTTTCGTCTTCCGGGTCCGACCCGGGAACCAGCGCCGAGCGGACACATTCGCTCGCAAGTGCCGTTGGCACTTAGAAAATTTTTCGTTTGTCATGAGCTCCGGGCGGAGAGCGGCGTTTTTCGTCTTCCGGGTTCGACCCGGGAACCAGCGCCGAGCGGACACATTCGCTCGCTAGTGCCGTTGGCACTTAGAAAATTTTTCGTTTGTCATGAGCTCCGGGCGGAGACCGGCGTTTTTTGTCTTCCGGGTTCGACCCGGAACCAGCGCCGAGCGGACACATTCGCTCGCTAGTGCCGTTGGCACTTAGAAAATTTTTCGTTTGTCATGAGCTCCGGGCGGAGAGCGGCGTTTTTCGTCTTCCGGGTTCGACCCGGGAACCAGCGCCGAGCGGACACATTCGCTCGCTAGTGCCGTTGGCACTTAGAAAATTTTTCGTTTGTCATGAGCTCCGGGCGGAGAGCGGCGTTTTTCGTCTTCCGGGTTCGACCCGGGAACCAGCGCCGAGCGGACACATTCGCTCGCTAGTGCCGTTGGCACTTAGAAAATTTTTCGTTTGTCATGAGCTCCGGGCGGAGAGCGGCGTTTTTCGTCTTCCGGGTTCGACCCGGGAACCAGCGCCGAGCGGACACATTCGCTCGCTAGTGCCGTTGGCACTTAGAAAATTTTTCGTTTGTCATGAGCTCCGGGCGGAGAGCGGCGTTTTTCGTCTTCCGGGTTCGACCCGGGAACCAGCGCCGAGCGGACACATTCGCTCGCTAGTGCCGTTGGCACTTAGAAAATTTTTCGTTTGTCATGAGCTCCGGGCGGAGAGCGGCGTTTTTCGTCTTCCGGGTTCGACCCGGGAACCAGCGCCGAGCGGACACATTCGCTCGCTAGTGCCGTTGGCACTTAGAAAATTTTTCGTTTGTCATGAGCTCCGGGCGGAGAGCGGCGTTTTTCGTCTTCCGGGTTCGACCCGGGAACCAGCGCCGAGCGGACACATTCGCTCGCTAGTGCCGTTGGCACTTAGAAAATTTTTCGTTTGTCATGAGCTCCGGGCGGAGACCGGCATTTTTCGTCATTCGAGGCCGACGGGGGAACCAGCCGGAGCGGACACGTTTGCTCGGAAGAGCCGTTGGCACTTAGAAAAAATTCCGTGTCTCGTGAGCTCCAGGGGGGACAGGCTGGTTTTATTCATCCGTAGCCGACATGGGAACCAGCGCGGAGCGGATTGGTGTTGCGCTGCCATATACCTCATCTCTCTCAAGAGTCCCCCCCTTATACGTGCCGATGGTGTTTTGGAAAACGGGGGGTAACTGGATGAGTACACTGACTAGTGGGACCAAGTACACTAATAGCCCCTGGTACCTAAAATGGAAGTATAGAGGCCGACTTTCGGGCAAGATCACGCCGGGTTAGGCTTCCAGGACCTCGGCTAAGCAATTTTAACGGGTTGCCCGGTTCTTTTTTGAACCAGCCCGGTTCTTTTTTTTATCCAGCCCGGTTCTTTTTACACTTCCAGCTGGAGCTCGGGAGCGGCTTTTTGCACAAGATCACGCCGTGTTAGGCTTCCAGGACCTCAGCTAAGCAATTTTAACGGGTCGCCCGGTTCTTTTTTGATCCAGCCCGGTTCTTTTTTTTATCCAGCCTGGTTCTTTTTACACTTCCAGCTGGAGCTCGGGAGCGGCTTTTTGCACAAGAACACGCCGTGTTAGGCTTCCAGGACCTCGGCTAAGCAATTTTAACGGGTCGCCGGTTCTTTTTTGATCCAGCCCGGTTCTTTTTTTTATCCAGCCTGGTTCTTTTTACACTTCCAGCTGGAGCTCGGGAGCGGCTTTTTGCACAAGAACACGCCGTGTTAGGCTTCCAGGACCTCGGCTAAGCAATTTTAACGGGTCGCCCGGTTCTTTTTTGATCCAGCCCGGTTCTTTTTTTTATCCAGCCTGGTTCTTTTTACACTTCCAGCTGGAGCTCGGGAGCGGCTTTTTGCACAAGATCACGCCGTGTTAGGCTTCCAGGACCTCGGCTAAGCAATTTTAACGGGTCGCCCGGTTCTTTTTTTTTATCCAGCCCGGTTCTTTTTTTATCCAGCCCGGTTCTTTTTACACTTCCAGCTGGAGCTCGGGAGCGGCTTTTTGCACAAGATCACGCCGTGTTAGGCTTCCAGGACCTCGGCTAAGCAATTTTAACGGGTTGCCCGGTTCTTTTTTGAACCAGCCCGGTTCTTTTTTTTATCCAGCCTGGTTCTTTTTACACTTCCAGCTGGAGCTCGGGAGCGGCTTTTTGCACAAGAACACGCCGTGTTAGGCTTCCAGGACCTCGGCTAAGCAATTTTAACGGGTCGCCCGGTTCTTTTTTGATCCAGCCCGGTTCTTTTTTTTATCCAGCCTGGTTCTTTTTACACTTCCAGCTGGAGCTCGGGAGCGGCTTTTTGCACAAGAACACGCCGTGTTAGGCTTCCAGGACCTCGGCTAAGCAATTTTAACGGGTTGCCCGGTTCTTTTTTGAACCAGCCCGGTTCTTTTTTTTATCCAGCCCGGTTCTTTTTACACTTCCAGCTGGAGCTCGGGAGCGGCTTTTTGCACAAGAACACGCCGTGTTAGGCTTCCAGGACCTCGGCTAAGCAATTTTAACGGGTCGCCCGGTTCTTTTTTGATCCAGCCCGGTTCTTTTTTTTATCCAGCCTGGTTCTTTTTACACTTCCAGCTGGAGCTCGGGAGCGGCTTTTTGCACAAGATCACGCCGTGTTAGGCTTCCAGGACCTCGGCTAAGCAATTTTAACGGGTCGCCCGGTTCTTTTTTTTATCCAGCCCGGTTCTTTTTTTATCCAGCCCGGTTCTTTTTACACTTCCAGCTGGAGCTCGGGAGCGGCTTTTTGCACAAGATCACGCCGTGTTAGGCTTCCAGGACCTCGGCTAAGCAATTTTAACGGGTCGCCCGGTTCTTTTTTGATCCAGCCCGGTTCTTTTTTTTATCCAGCCTGGTTCTTTTTACACTTCCAGCTGGAGCTCGGGAGCGGCTTTTTGCACAAGAACACGCCGTGTTAGGCTTCCAGGACCTCGGCTAAGCAATTTTAACGGGTCGCCCGGTTCTTTTTTTTATCCAGCCCGGTTCTTTTTTTATCCAGCCCGGTTCTTTTTACACTTCCAGCTGGAGCTCGGGAGCGGCTTTTTGCACAAGATCACGCCGTGTTAGGCTTCCAGGACCTCGGCTAAGCAATTTTAACGGGTCGCCCGGTTCTTTTTTGATCCAGCCCGGTTCTTTTTTTTATCCAGCCCGGTTCTTTTTACACTTCCAGCTGGAGCTTGGGAGCGGCTTTTTGCACAAGAACACGCCGTGTTAGGCTTCCAGGACCTCGGCTAAGCAATTTTAACGGGTCGCCCGGTTCTTTTTTGATCCAGCCCGGTTCTTTTTTTATCCAGCCCGGTTCTTTTTACACTTCCAGCTGGAGCTCGGGAGCGGCTTTTTGCACAAGATCACGCCGGGTTAGGCTTCCAGGACCTCGGCTAAGCAATTTTAACGGGTCGCCCGGTTCTTTTTTGATCCAGCCCGGTTCTTTTTTTATCCAGCCCGGTTCTTTTTACACTTCCAGCTGGAGCTCGGGAGCGGTTTTTTGCACAAGATCACGCCGTGTTAGGCTTCCAGGACCTCGGCTAAGCAATTTTAACGGGTCGCCCGGTTCTTTTTTGATCCAGCCCGGTTCTTTTTTTTATCCAGCCCGGTTCTTTTCACACTTCCAGCTGGAGCTCGGCAGCGGCTATTTGCACAAGATCACGCCGGGTTAGGCTTCCAGGACCTCGGCTAAGCAATTTTAACGGGTCGCCCGGTTCTTTTTTGATCCAGCCCGGTTCTTTTTTTATCCAGCCCGGTTCTTTTTACACTTCCAGCTGGAGCTCGGGAGCGGCTTTTTGCACAAGATCACGCCGTGTTAGGCTTCCAGGACCTCGGCTAAGCAATTTTAACGGGTCGCCCGGTTCTTTTTTGATCCAGCCCGGTTCTTTTTTTATCCAGCCCGGTTCTTTTTACACTTCCAGCTGGAGCTCGGGAGCGGTTTTTTGCACAAGATCACGCCGTGTTAGGCTTCCAGGACCTCGGCTAAGCAATTTTAACGGGCCGCCCGGTTCTTTTTTGATCCAGCCCGGTTCTTTTTTGATCCAGCCCGGTTCTTTTTCCACTTCCAGCTGGAGCTCAGCAGCGGCTTTTTGCACAAGATCACGCCGGGTTAGGCTTCCAGGACCTCGGCTAAGCACTTCTAACGGGTCGCCCGGTTCTTTTTTTGAACCAGCCCGGTTCTTTTTACACTTCCAGCTGGAGCTCAGCAGCGGCTTTTTGCACAAGATCACGCCGGGTTAGGGTTCCAGGACCTCGGCTAAGCAATTTTAACGGGCCGCCCGGTTCTTTTTTTGATCCAGCCCGGTTCTTTTTACACTTCCAGCTGGAGCTCAGCAGCGGCTTTTTGCACAAGATCACGCCGGGTTAGGCTTCCAGGACCTCGCCTAAGCACTTCTAACGGGCCCTGGTCCACCCCTGCCAGCGCATTTCAAAACTTGGCATTAATTTCGACCTAAGAGACGAAGTCTGATTTTTTTCTACCACTTGGGCGGCCTTTTTGCACCCAGAACACCCGCACCGGCACCATAAATTCGAAGGGTGCCGAGTGCGTCGGCGCAGATTCTGCGACGGAGTGACACTTCCCTCTTGTGGACATTCGGCGGTAGGTGAAATGCGCACTCGGTCTTCTCTTTTCTTTTCCTTCCAGTGAAACTTTGGCAACATTCTGCGAGCTGCTGGCTTCCAGAACCTCGGCCAAGCAGGTGGAGGATTTTTTTCCACTTCCAGCTGGAGGTGAGGAGGGACTTTTTGGGCAAGATCACGCCGACTTAGCAAGCAAGGTGGAAGTGCCAGCATGCTCCGTGGCTGGAAGTGTGGATGTGCCAGCACCCTCCCTGCCTATGGAAGTGTGGAGCTCCAGCACCCTCCCTGCCTATGGAAGTGTGGAGCTCCAGCACCCTCCCTGCCTATGGAAGTGTGGAGCTCCAGCACCCTCCCTGCCTATGGAAGTGTGGAGCTCCAGCACCCTCCCTGCCTATGGAAGTGTGGAGCTCCAGCACCCTCCCTGCCTATGGAAGTGTGGAGCTCCAGCACCCTCCCTGCCTATGGAAGTGTGGAGCTCCAGCACCCTCCCTGCCTATGGAAGTGTGGAGCTCCAGCACCCTCCCTGCCTATGGAAGTGTGGAGCTCCAGCACCCTCCCTGCCTATGGAAGTGTGGAGCTCCAGCACCCTCCCTGCCTATGGAAGTGTGGAGCTCCAGCACCCTCCCTGCCTACGGAAGTGTGGAGCTCCAGCACCCTCCCTGCCTACGGAAGTGTGGAGCTCCAGCACCCTCCCTGCCTACGGAAGTGTGGAGCTCCAGCACCCTCCCTGCCTATGGAAGTGTGGAGCTCCAGCACCCTCCCTGCCTATGGAAGTGTGGAGCTCCAGCACCCTCCCTGCCTATGGAAGTGTGGAGCTCCAGCACCCTCCCTGCCTATGGAAGTGTGGAGCTCCAGCACCCTCCCTGCCTATGGAAGTGTGGAGCTCCAGCACCCTCCCTGCCTATGGAAGTGTGGAGCTCCAGCACCCTCCCTGCCTATGGAAGTGTGGAGCTCCAGCACCCTCCCTGCCTATGGAAGTGTGGAGCTCCAGCACCCTCCCTGCCTATGGAAGTGTGGAGCTCCAGCACCCTCCCTGCCTATGGAAGTGTGGAGCTCCAGCACCCTCCCTGCCTATGGAAGTGTGGAGCTCCAGCACCCTCCCTGCCTATGGAAGTGTGGAGCTCCAGCACCCTCCCTGCCTATGGAAGTGTGGAGCTCCAGCACCCTCCCTGCCTATGGAAGTGTGGAGCTCCAGCACCCTCCCTGCCTACGGAAGTGTGGAGCTCCAGCACCCTCCCTGCCTACGGAAGTGTGGAGCTCCAGCACCCTCCCTGCCTACGGAAGTGTGGAGCTCCAGCACCCTCCCTGCCTATGGAAGTGTGGAGCTCCAGCACCCTCCCTGCCTATGGAAGTGTGGAGCTCCAGCACCCTCCCTGCCTATGGAAGTGTGGAGCTCCAGCACCCTCCCTGCCTATGGAAGTGTGGAGCTCCAGCACCCTCCCTGCCTATGGAAGTGTGGAGCTCCAGCACCCTCCCTGCCTATGGAAGTGTGGAGCTCCAGCACCCTCCCTGCCTATGGAAGTGTGGAGCTCCAGCACCCTCCCTGCCTATGGAAGTGTGGAGCTCCAGCACCCTCCCTGCCTATGGAAGTGTGGAGCTCCAGCACCCTCCCTGCCTATGGAAGTGTGGAGCTCCAGCACCCTCCCTGCCTACGGAAGTGTGGAGCTCCAGCACCCTCCCTGCCTACGGAAGTGTGGAGCTCCAGCACCCTCCCTGCCTACGGAAGTGTGGAGCTCCAGCACCCTCCCTGCCTATGGAAGTGTGGAGCTCCAGCACCCTCCCTGCCTATGGAAGTGTGGAGCTCCAGCACCCTCCCTGCCTATGGAAGTGTGGAGCTCCAGCACCCTCCCTGCCTATGGAAGTGTGGAGCTCCAGCACCCTCCCTGCCTATGGAAGTGTGGAGCTCCAGCACCCTCCCTGCCTATGGAAGTGTGGAGCTCCAGCACCCTCCCTGCCTATGGAAGTGTGGAGCTCCAGCACCCTCCCTGCCTATGGAAGTGTGGAGCTCCAGCACCCTCCCTGCCTATGGAAGTGTGGAGCTCCAGCACCCTCCCTGCCTACGGAAGTGTGGAGCTCCAGCACCCTCCCTGCCTACGGAAGTGTGGAGCTCCAGCACCCTCCCTGCCTACGGAAGTGTGGAGCTCCAGCACCCTCCCTGCCTACGGAAGTGTGGAGCTCCAGCACCCTCCCTGCCTATGGAAGTGTGGAGCTCCAGCACCCTCCCTGCCTATGGAAGTGTGGAGCTCCAGCACCCTCCCTGCCTATGGAAGTGTGGAGCTCCAGCACCCTCCCTGCCTATGGAAGTGTGGAGCTCCAGCACCCTCCCTGCCTATGGAAGTGTGGAGCTCCAGCACCCTCCCTGCCTATGGAAGTGTGGAGCTCCAGCACCCTCCCTGCCTATGGAAGTGTGGAGCTCCAGCACCCTCCCTGCCTATGGAAGTGTGGAGCTCCAGCACCCTCCCTGCCTATGGAAGTGTGGAGCTCCAGCACCCTCCCTGCCTATGGAAGTGTGGAGCTCCAGCACCCTCCCTGCCTATGGAAGAGCCACCTCCGCGGGCATGCTGCTCAACCACGCCGCCCAGAGTTCCAGCCGCTCGGCTACACTCTCTCACAAGCCCCGCCTGGAGCTCCCCAGCCCGCCCCTGGTACCTCAACTACCGAGGCCAGCCGCTCGACCAGGCCGGCCCAGAGTTCCAGCCGCTCGGCTTCACTCTCTCACAAGCCCCGCCTGGAGCTCCCCAGCCCGCCCCTGGTACCTCAACTACCGAGGCCAGCCGCTCGACCAGGCCGGCCGAGAGTTCCAGCCGCTCGGCTTCACTCTCTCACAAGACCCGCCTGGAGCTCCCCGCCCCACCCCTGGTACCTCAACTACCGAGGCCAGCCGCTCGACCACGCCGGCGCAGAGTTCCAGCCGCTCGGATAAGCTCTGTCACTCACCCGCCGCGCAGCCACCGGTAACGGGGAAATGTCGCCGCCTGGCGGACACGCCGTTGTAAATGAATGGGCTTTCGCACTTAGTGCAATTTTCGCCAACTCTCTGACTGGAGCTATGGAAGTATGGAGCTATGGAGCCACCAGCCACCCAGGCTGGAGCTATGGAGCTCTGGAGGTATGGAGCCCTGGAGCTATGGAGCTATGGAGCCCTGGAGCTATGGAGCCCTGGAGCTATGGAGCTATGGAGCTCTGGTGCTATGGAGCTATGGAGCTCTGGTGCTATGGAGCTATGGAGCTCTGGTGCTATGGAGCTATGGAGCTCTGGTGCTATGGAGCTATGTAGCTCTGGTGCTATGGAGCTATGGAGCTCTGGTGCTATGGAGCTATGGAGCTCTGGTGCTATGGAGCTATGGAGCTCTGGTGCTATGGAGCTATGGAGCTCTGGTGCTATGGAGCTATGGAGCTATGGAGCCACCAGCCAGCACCCTCCGTGGCTGGATCAATGGAAGTGTTTTAGGTACCAGGCAGCCAAAGGGCCGGGGCCTCACGCTCGACCACGCCGGCGCAGAGTTCCAGCCGCTCGGATAAGCTCTGTCACTCACCCGCCGCGCAGCCACCGGTAACGGGGAAATGTCGCCGCCTGGCGGACACGCCGTTGTAAATGAATGGGCTTTCGCACTTAGTGCAATTTTAGCCAACTCCGTGGCTGCAAGTATGGAAGTATGGAGCTATGGAGCCACCAGCCAGCACCCTCCGCGGCTGGAGCTATGGAAGTATGGAGCTATGGAGCTCTGGGGCTATGGAAGTATGGAGCTCTGGGGCTATGGAGCTCCGGGGCTATGGAGCTCCGGGGCTATGGAGCTCCGGGGCTATGGAGCTCCGGGGCTATGGAGCTCCGGGGCTATGGAGCTATGGAGCTCCGGGGCTATGGAGCTCCGGGGCTATGGAGCTATGGAGCTCCGGGGCTATGGAGCTCCGGGGCTATGGAGCTCCGGGGCTATGGAGCTATGGAG
>NW_028232330.1:22500-40000 GCF_054491065.1 Syngnathus leptorhynchus | reverse complement strand
CAAGCGACAACCGGTCACCGAGGCACCCGCCGAAGGCGGGTGCCGAGTTCACTGGCCCCAAGCGACGGCGGTCACCGAGGCACCCGCCGGAGGCGGGTGCCGAGTTCACCGGCCCCGAGCACCAGCGGTCAGCCACGGAGGGTGCTGGATCATCCATACTTCCATAGCTCCAGAGCTCCATAGCCCCGGAGCTCCATAGCCCCGGAGCTCCATAGCCCCGGAGCTCCATAGCTCCATAGCCCCGGAGCTCCATAGCCCCGGAGCTCCATAGCCCCGGAGCTCCATAGCTCCATAGCCCCGGAGCTCCATAGCCCCGGAGCTCCATAGCCCCGGAGCTCCATAGCTCCATAGCCCCGGAGCTCCATAGCCCCGGAGCTCCATAGCTCCATAGCCCCGGAGCTCCATAGCCCCGGAGCTCCATAGCCCCGGAGCTCCATAGCCCCGGAGCTCCATAGCCCCGGAGCTCCATAGCCCCGGAGCTCCATAGCCCCAGAGCTCCATACTTCCATAGCCCCAGAGCTCCATAGCTCCATACTTCCATAGCTCCAGCCGCGGAGGGTGCTGGCTGGTGGCTCCATAGCTCCATACTTCCATACTTGCAGCCACGGAGTTGGCTAAAATTGCACTAAGTGCGAAAGCCCATTCATTTACAACGGCGTGTCCGCCAGGCGGCGACATTTCCCCGTTACCGGTGGCTGCGCGGCGGGTGAGTGACAGAGCTTATCCGAGCGGCTGGAACTCTGCGCCGGCGTGGTCGAGCGTGAGGCCTCGGCCCTTTGGCTGCCTGGTACCTAAAACACTTCCATTGATCCAGCCACGGAGGGTGCTGGCTGGTGGCTCCATACCTCCATAGCTCCATACCTCCAGAGCTCCAGAGCTCCATAGCACCAGAGCTCCATAGCTCCATAGCACCAGAGCTCCATAGCACCAGAGCTCCATAGCTCCATAGCACCAGAGCTCCATAGCTCCATAGCACCAGAGCTCCATAGCACCAGAGCTCCATAGCTCCATAGCACCAGAGCTCCATAGCTCCATAGCACCAGAGCTCCATAGCTCCATAGCACCAGAGCTCCATAGCACCAGAGCTCCATAGCTCCATAGCACCAGAGCTCCATACCTCCATACCTCCAGAGCTCCATAGCTCCATAGCACCAGAGCTCCATAGCTCCATAGCACCAGAGCTCCATAGCTCCATAGCACCAGAGCTCCATAGCTCCATAGCACCAGCTCCATAGCTCCATAGCACCAGAGCTCCATAGCTCCATAGCACCAGAGCTCCATAGCTCCATAGCTCCAGAGCTCCATAGCTCCAGCCTGGGTGGCTGGTGGCTCCATAGCTCCATACTTCCATAGCTCCAGTCAGAGAGTTGGCGAAAATTGCACTAAGTGCGAAAGCCCATTCATTTACAACGGCGTGTCCGCCAGGCGGCGACATTTCCCCGTTACCGGTGGCTGCGCGGCGGGTGAGTGACAGAGCTTATCCGAGCGGCTGGAACTCTGCGCCGGCGTGGTCGAGCGTGAGGCCCCGGCCCTTTGGCTGCCTGGTACCTAAAACACTTCCATTGATCCAGCCACGGAGGGTGCTGGCTGGTGGCTCCATAGCTCCATAGCTCCATAGCACCAGAGCTCCATAGCTCCATAGCACCAGAGCTCCATAGCTCCATAGCACCAGAGCTCCATAGCTCCATAGCACCAGAGCTCCATACCTCCAGAGCTCCATACCTCCAGAGCTCCATACCTCCAGAGCTCCATAGCTCCATAGCACCATAGCTCCATAGCACCAGAGCTCCATAGCACCAGAGCTCCATAGCACCAGAGCTCCATAGCTCCATAGCACCAGAGCTCCATAGCTCCATAGCACCAGAGCTCCATACTTCCAGAGCTCCATAGCTCCATAGCTCCATAGCTCCATAGCACCATAGCTCCATACTTCCAGAGCTCCATAGCTCCATAGCTCCATACTTCCATAGCTCCATAGCTCCATACTTCCATAGCACCAGAGCTCCATACCTCCAGAGCTCCATAGCTCCAGCCTGGGTGGCTGGTGGCTCCATAGCTCCATACTTCCATAGCTCCAGTCAGAGAGTTGGCGAAAATTGCACTAAGTGCGAAAGCCCATTCATTTACAAGGGCGTGTCCACAAGGCGGCGACATTTCCCCGTTACCGGTGGCTGCGCGGCAGGAGAGTGACAGAGCTTATCCGAGCGGCTGGAACTCTGCGCCGGCGTGGTCGAACGGCTGGCCTCGGTAGTTGAGGTACCAGGGGTGGGCCGGGGAGCTCCAGGCGGGTCTTGTGAGAGAGTGAAGCCGAGCGGCTGGAACTCTCGGCCGGCGTGGTCGAGCGGCTGGCCTCGGTAGTTGAGGTACCAGGGGTGGGCCGGGGAGCTCCAGGCGGGTCTTGTGAGAGAGTGAAGCCGAGCGGCTGGAACTCTCGGCCGGCCTGGTCGAGCGGCTGGCCTCGGTAGTTGAGGTACCAGGGGTGGGCTGGGGAGCTCCAGGCGGGGCTTGTGAGAGAGTGAAGCCGAGCGGCTGGAACTCTGGGCCGGTGTGGTTGAGCCACGGAGGGTGCTGGCTGGTGGCTCCATAGCTCCATAGCTCCATAGCTCCATAGCTCCATACTTCCATAGCTCCATAGCTCCATACTTCCATAGCTCCAGACTTCCATAGCTCCATAGCTCCATACTTCCATAGCTCCATACATCCATAGCTCCATAGCTCCATACTTCCATAGCTCCATAGCTCCATAGCTCCATAGCCCCAGAGCTCCATAGCTCCATAGCTCCATAGCTCCATAGCTCCATAGCTCCATAGCTCCAGAGCTCCAAACTTCCATAGCTCCAGAGCTCCAGCCTGGCTGGTGGCTCCATAGCTCCATACTTGCAGCCACGGAGCTGGCGAAAATTGCACTAAGTGCGAAAGCCCATTCATTTACAAGGGCGTGTCCACAAGGCGGCGACATTTCCCCGTTACCGGTGGCTGCTTAGCGGGAGAGTGGCAGAGCTTATCCGAGCGGCTGGAACTCTGCGCCGGCGTGGTCGAGCGGCTGGCCTCGGTAGTTGAGGTACCAGGGGCGGGCTGGGGAGCTCCAGGCGGGGCTTGTGAGAGAGTGAAGCCGAGCGGCTGGAACTCTGGGCCGGCCTGGTCGAGCGGCTGGCCTCGGTAGTTGAGGTACCAGGGGCGGGCTGGGGAGCTCCAGGCGGGGCTTGTGAGAGAGTGTAGCCGAGCTGCTGGAACTCTGGGCCGGCGTGGTTGAGCAGCATGCCCGCGGAGGTGGCTCTTCCATAGGCAGGGAGGGTGCTGGAGCTCCACACTTCCATAGGCAGGGAGGGTGCTGGAGCTCCACACTTCCATAGGCAGGGAGGGTGCTGGAGCTCCACACTTCCATAGGCAGGGAGGGTGCTGGAGCTCCACACTTCCATAGGCAGGGAGGGTGCTGGAGCTCCACACTTCCATAGGCAGGGAGGGTGCTGGAGCTCCACACTTCCATAGGCAGGGAGGGTGCTGGAGCTCCACACTTCCATAGGCAGGGAGGGTGCTGGAGCTCCACACTTCCATAGGCAGGGAGGGTGCTGGAGCTCCACACTTCCATAGGCAGGGAGGGTGCTGGAGCTCCACACTTCCATAGGCAGGGAGGGTGCTGGAGCTCCACACTTCCATAGGCAGGGAGGGTGCTGGAGCTCCACACTTCCATAGGCAGGGAGGGTGCTGGAGCTCCACATCCACACTTCCAGCCACGGAGCATGCTGGCACTTCCACCTTGCTTGCTAAGTCGGCGTGATCTTGCCCAAAAAGTCCCTCCTCACCTCCAGCTGGAAGTGGAAAAAAATCCTCCACCTGCTTGGCCGAGGTTCTGGAAGCCAGCAGCTCGCAGAATGTTGCCAAAGTTTCACTGGAAGGAAAAGAAAAGAGAAGACCGAGTGCGCATTTCACCTACCGCCGAATGTCCACAAGAGGGAAGTGTCACTCCGTCGCAGAATCTGCGCCGACGCACTCGGCACCCTTCGAATTTATGGTGCCGGTGCGGGTGTTCTGGGTGCAAAAAGGCCGCCCAAGTGGTAGAAAAAAATCAGACTTCGTCTCTTAGGTCGAAATTAATGCCAAGTTTTGAAATGCGCTGGCAGGGGTGGACCAGGGCCCGTTAGAAGTGCTTAGCCGAGGTCCTGGAAGCCTAACCCGGCGTGATCTTGTGCAAAAAGCCGCTGCTGAGCTCCAGCTGGAAGTGTAAAAAGAACCGGGCTGGATCAAAAAAAGAACCGGGCGGCCCGTTAAAATTGCTTAGCCGAGGTCCTGGAACCCTAACCCGGCGTGATCTTGTGCAAAAAGCCGCTGCTGAGCTCCAGCTGGAAGTGTAAAAAGAACCGGGCTGGTTCAAAAAAAGAACCGGGCGACCCGTTAGAAGTGCTTAGCCGAGGTCCTGGAAGCCTAACCCGGCGTGATCTTGTGCAAAAAGCCGCTGCTGAGCTCCAGCTGGAAGTGGAAAAAGAACCGGGCTGGATCAAAAAAGAACCGGGCGACCCGTTAAAATTGCTTAGCCGAGGTCCTGGAAGCCTAACACGGCGTGATCTTGTGCAAAAAGCCGCTCCCGAGCTCCAGCTGGAAGTGTAAAAAGAACCGGGCTGGATAAAAAAAGAACCGGGCTGGATCAAAAAAGAACCGGGGGACCCGTTAAAATTGCTTAGCCGAGGTCCTGGAAGCCTAACCCGGCGTGATCTTGTGCAAAAAGCCGCTCCCGAGCTCCAGCTGGAAGTGTAAAAAGAACCGGGCTGGATAAAAAAAGAACCGGGCTGGATCAAAAAAGAACCGGGGGACCCGTTAAAATTGCTTTGCCGAGGTCCTGGAAGCCTAACCCGGCGTGATCTTGTGCAAAAAGCCGCTCCCGAGCTCCAGCTGGAAGTGTAAAAAGAACCGGGCTGGATAAAAAAAAGAACCGGGCTGGATCAAAAAAGAACCGGGCGACCCGTTAAAATTGCTTAGCCGAGGTCCTGGAAGCCTAACACGGCGTGATCTTGTGCAAAAAGCCGCTCCCGAGCTCCAGCTGGAAGTGTAAAAAGAACCGGGCTGGATAAAAAAAGAACCGGGCTGGATCAAAAAAGAACCGGGCGACCCGTTAAAATTGCTTAGCCGAGGTCCTGGAAGCCTAACACGGCGTGATCTTGTGCAAAAAGCCGGTCCCGAGCTCCAGCTGGAAGTGTAAAAAGAACCAGGCTGGATAAAAAAAAGAACCGGGCTGGATCAAAAAAGAACCGGGCGACCCGTTAAAATTGCTTAGCCGAGGTCCTGGAAGCCTAACCCGGCGTGATCTTGTGCAAAAAGCCGCTCCCGAGCTCCAGCTGGAAGTTTAAAAAGAACCGGGCTGGATCAAAAAAAGAACCGGGCTGGTTCAAAAAAGAACCGGGCGACCCGTTAAAATTGCTTAGCCGAGGTCCTGGAAGCCTAACACGGCGTGATCTTGTGCAAAAAGCCGCTCCCGAGCTCCAGCTGGAAGTGTAAAAAGAACCGGGCTGGATAAAAAAAGAACCGGGCTGGATCAAAAAAGAACCGGGGGACCCGTTAAAATTGCTTAGCCGAGGTCCTGGAAGCCTAACCCGGCGTGATCTTGTGCAAAAAGCCGCTCCCGAGCTCCAGCTGGAAGTGTAAAAAGAACCGGGCTGGATAAAAAAAGAACCGGGCTGGATCAAAAAAGAACCGGGCGACCCGTTAAAATTGCTTAGCCGAGGTCCTGGAAGCCTAACCCGGCGTGATCTTGTGCAAAAAGCCGCTCCCGAGCTCCAGCTGGAAGTGTAAAAAGAACCGGGCTGGATAAAAAAAAGAACCGGGCTGGATCAAAAAAGAACCGGGCGACCCGTTAAAATTGCTTCGCCGAGGTCCTGGAAGCCTAACACGGCGTGATCTTGTGCAAAAAGCCGCTCCCGAGCTCCAGCTGGAAGTGTAAAAAGAACCGGGCTGGATAAAAAAAAGAACCGGGCTGGATCAAAAAAGAACCGGGCGACCCGTTAAAATTGCTTAGCCGAGGTCCTGGAAGCCTAACACGGCGTGATCTTGTGCAAAAAGCCGCTCCCGAGCTCCAGCTGGAAGTGTAAAAAGAACCGGGCTGGATAAAAAAAGAACCGGGCTGGATCAAAAAAGAACCGGGCGACCCGTTAAAATTGCTTAGCCGAGGTCCTGGAAGCCTAACACGGCGTGATCTTGTGCAAAAAGCCGCTCCCGAGCTCCAGCTGGAAGTGTAAAAAGAACCAGGCTGGATAAAAAAAAGAACCGGGCTGGATCAAAAAAGAACCGGGCGACCCGTTAAAATTGCTTAGCCGAGGTCCTGGAAGCCTAACCCGGCGTGATCTTGTGCAAAAAGCCGCTCCCGAGCTCCAGCTGGAAGTTTAAAAAGAACCGGGCTGGATCAAAAAAAGAACCGGGCTGGTTCAAAAAAGAACCGGGCGACCCGTTAAAATTGCTTAGCCGAGGTCCTGGAAGCCTAACACGGCGTGATCTTGTGCAAAAAGCCGCTCCCGAGCTCCAGCTGGAAGTGTAAAAAGAACCAGGCTGGATAAAAAAAAGAACCGGGCTGGATCAAAAAAGAACCGGGCGACCCGTTAAAATTGCTTAGCCGAGGTCCTGGAAGCCTAACACGGCGTGTTCTTGTGCAAAAAGCCGCTCCCGAGCTCCAGCTGGAAGTGTAAAAAGAACCAGGCTGGATAAAAAAAAGAACCGGGCTGGATCAAAAAAGAACCGGGCGACCCGTTAAAATTGCTTAGCCGAGGTCCTGGAAGCCTAACACGGCGTGATCTTGTGCAAAAAGCCGCTCCCGAGCTCCAGCTGGAAGTGTAAAAAGAACCGGGCTGGATAAAAAAAGAACCGGGCTGGATAAAAAAAAGAACCGGGCGACCCGTTAAAATTGCTTAGCCGAGGTCCTGGAAGCCTAACACGGCGTGTTCTTGTGCAAAAAGCCGCTCCCGAGCTCCAGCTGGAAGTGTAAAAAGAACCGGGCTGGATAAAAAAAGAACCGGGCTGGATAAAAAAAAAGAACCGGGCGACCCGTTAAAATTGCTTAGCCGAGGTCCTGGAAGCCTAACACGGCGTGTTCTTGTGCAAAAAGCCGCTCCCGAGCTCCAGCTGGAAGTGTAAAAAGAACCGGGCTGGATAAAAAAAAGAACCGGGCTGGATCAAAAAAGAACCGGGCGACCCGTTAAAATTGCTTAGCCGAGGTCCTGGAAGCCTAACCCGGCGTGATCTTGCCCGAAATTCGGCCTCTATACTTCCATTTTAGGTACCAGGCGCTCATAGTGTGTTGGTCCCACTAGTCAGTGTACTGGTCCCCCTCGCTAGTGTACTGGTCCCCCTAGTCAGTGTACTCATCCAGTTACCCCCCGTTTTCCAAAACACCATCGGCACGTATAAGGGGGGGACTCCTGAGAGAGATGAGGTATATGCCAGCGCAACACCAATCCGCTCCGCGCTGGTTCCCATGTCGGCTACGGATGAATAAAACCAGCCTGTCCCCCCTGGAGCTCACGAGACACGGAATTTTTTCTAAGTGCCAACGGCTCTTCCGAGCAAACGTGTCCGCTCCGGCTGGTTCCCCCGTCGGCCTCGAATGACGAAAAATGCCGGTCTCCGCCCGGAGCTCATGACAAACGAAAAATTTTCTAAGTGCCAACGGCACTAGCGAGCGAATGTGTCCGCTCGGCGCTGGTTCCCGGGTCGAACCCGGAAGACGAAAAACGCCGGTCTCCGCCCGGAGCTCATGACAAACGAAAAATCTTCTAAGTGCCAACGGCACTAGCGAGCGAATGTGTCCGCTCGGCGCTGGTTCCCGGGTCGAACCCGGAAGACGAAAAACGCCGGTCTCCGCCCGGAGCTCATGACAAACGAAAAATTTTCTAAGTGCCAACGGCACTAGCGAGCGAATGTGTCCGCTCGGCGCTGGTTCCCGGGTCGAACCCGGAAGACGAAAAACGCCGCTCTCCGCCCGGAGCTCATGACAAACGAAAAATTTTCTAAGTGCCAACGGCACTAGCGAGCGAATGTGTCCGCTCGGCGCTGGTTCCCGGGTCGAACCCGGAAGACGAAAAACGCCGCTCTCCGCCCGGAGCTCATGACAAATGAAAAATTTTCTAAGTGCCAACGGCACTAGCGAGCGAATGTGTCCGCTCGGCGCTGGTTCCCGGGTCGAACCCGGAAGACGAAAAACGCCGCTCTCCGCCCGGAGCTCATGACAAACGAAAAATTTTCTAAGTGCCAACGGCACTAGCGAGCGAATGTGTCCGCTCGGCGCTGGTTCCCGGGTCGAACCCGGAAGACGAAAAACGCCGGTCTCCGCCCGGAGCTCATGACAAACAAAAAATTTTCTAAGTGCCAACGGCACTAGCGAGCGAATGTGTCCGCTCGGCGCTGGTTCCCGGGTCGAACCCGGAAGACGAAAAACGCCGGTCTCCGCCCGGAGCTCATGACAAACGAAAAATTTTCTAAGTGCCAACGGCACTAGCGAGCGAATGTGTCCGCTCGGCGCTGGTTCCCGGGTCGAACCCGGAAGACGAAAAACGCCGCTCTCCGCCCGGAGCTCATGACAAACGAAAAATTTTCTAAGTGCCAACGGCACTAGCGAGCGAATGTGTCCGCTCGGCGCTGGTTCCCGGGTCGAACCCGGAAGACGAAAAACGCCGGTCTCCGCCCGGAGCTCATGACAAACGAAAAATTTTCTAAGTGCCAACGGCACTAGCGAGCGAATGTGTCCGCTCGGCGCTGGTTCCCGGGTCGGACCCGGAAGACGAAAAACGCCGGTCCTCGCCTGGAGGTCCCAGCAAAATCGGCGAAAAAACGACTAAGTGTCAACTTTCGAAAAAACGGCTAAGTGTCGACTTTCGAAAAAACGGCTAAGTGTCAACTTTCGAAAAAACGGCTAAGTGTCAACTTTCGAAAAAACGACTAAGTGCCCACGGCTCTGCGGGGCTTGTGAGTCCGCCCCGCGCCGGTTCGGCGGTCGGCCTCAAAAAGCAAAAAATCAGCCTCTCTCCCTGGAGCTCACCAAAAATTTGTCGAAATTTTTCTAAGTTCTCCTCGAGGTACCAGGGGGTGAGGTACCCGGGCTAAGGTGCAGTACCTTTTTTGGTCTTCAGGTGCGCCAGAGTACAATGAAATGGTCCCAGTAGTCAGTGTACTCATCGACTTTCCCCCCGTTTTCCAAAGCACCTCGTTTACGAGTATGGAGGAGATGGTGCTGGTCTCCCCACGGCGTCGGACACGCCGTCCTCGACAGCACAAGGTCGGATAGAAGACCTGGAAAGCGCCGTGGCACGCGCTGGAGGTGGGCACTTTGGCGAAAAAACGACTAAGTGTCAACTTTCGAAAAAACGACTAAGTGTCAACTTTCGAAAAAACGGCTAAGTGTCAACTTTCGAAAAAACGACTAAGTGTCACCTCTCTGAAAAAATGGCAAAGTGTCGCCTCTCTGAAAATTTTCTAAGTGCCCACGGCTCTGCGGGCTCGTGCATCCGAGCCGCGCCGGTTCTGCAACCGGCCTAGAATGACGAAAAATAACGGTCTCCTCCTGGAGCTCACAGCCAATTGTGGCGAAAAAGTGGCAAAGTGCCCACGGCTCTGCGGGCTCGTGCATCCGACCCGCGCCGGTTCTGCAGCCGGCCTAGAATGACGAAAAATAACGGTCTCCTCCTGGAGCTCACAGCCAACTTGGCAAAAAGTTTCTAAGTGCCCACGGCCCTGCCGAGCTTTGGCGTCCGCCCAGCGCCGGTTCCGCAGTCGGCCTCGAATGACGAAAAATAACGGTCTCCTCCTGGAGCTCACAGCCAACTTGGCAAAAAGTTTCTAAGTGCCCACGGCCCTGCCGAGCTTTGGCGTCCGCCCAGCGCCGGTTCCGCAGTCGGCCTCGAATGACGAAAAATAACGGTCTCCTCCTGGAGCTCACAGCCAACTTGGCAAAAAGTTTCTAAGTGCCCACGGCCCTGCCGAGCTTTGGCGTCCGCCCAGCGCCGGTTCCGCAGTCGGCCTCGAATGACGAAAAATAACGGTCTCCTCCTGGAGCTCACAGCCAACTTGGCAAAAAGTTTCTAAGTGCCCACGGCCCTGCCGAGCTTTGGCGTCCGCCCAGCGCCGGTTCCGCAGTCGGCCTCGAATGACGAAAAATAACGGTCTCCTCCTGGAGCTCACAGCCAACTTGGCAAAAAGTTTCTAAGTGCCCACGGCCCTGCCGAGCTTTGGCGTCCGCCCAGCGCCGGTTCCGCAGTCGGCCTCGAATGACGAAAAATAACGGTCTCCTCCTGGAGCTCACAGCCAACTTGGCAAAAAGTTTCTAAGTGCCCACGGCCCTGCCGAGCTTTGGCGTCCGCCCAGCGCCGGTTCCGCAGTCGGCCTCGAATGACGAAAAATAACGGTCTCCTCCTGGAGCTCACAGCCAACTTGGCAAAAAGTTTCTAAGTGCCCACGGCCCTGCCGAGCTTTGGCGTCCGCCCAGCGCCGGTTCCGCAGTCGGCCTCGAATGACGAAAAATAACGGTCTCCTCCTGGAGCTCACAGCCAACTTGGCAAAAAGTTTCTAAGTGCCCACGGCCCTGCCGAGCTTTGGCGTCCGCCCAGCGCCGGTTCCGCAGTCGGCCTCGAATGACGAAAAATAACGGTCTCCTCCTGGAGCTCACAGCCAACTTGGCAAAAAGTTTCTAAGTGCCCACGGCCCTGCCGAGCTTTGGCGTCCGCCCAGCGCCGGTTCCGCAGTCGGCCTCGAATGACGAAAAATAACGGTCTCCTCCTGGAGCTCACAGCCAACTTGGCAAAAAGTTTCTAAGTGCCCACGGCCCTGCCGAGCTTTGGCGTCCGCCCAGCGCCGGTTCCGCAGTCGGCCTCGAATGACGAAAAATAACGGTCTCCTCCTGGAGCTCACAGCCAACTTGGCAAAAAGTTTCTAAGTGCCCACGGCCCTGCCGAGCTTTGGCGTCCGCCCAGCGCCGGTTCCGCAGTCGGCCTCGAATGACGAAAAATAACGGTCTCCTCCTGGAGCTCACAGCCAACTTGGCAAAAAGTTTCTAAGTGCCCACGGCCCTGCCGAGCTTTGGCGTCCGCCCAGCGCCGGTTCCGCAGTCGGCCTCGAATGACGAAAAATAACGGTCTCCTCCTGGAGCTCACAGCCAACTTGGCAAAAAGTTTCTAAGTGCCCACGGCCCTGCCGAGCTTTGGCGTCCGCCCAGCGCCGGTTCCGCAGTCGGCCTCGAATGACGAAAAATAACGGTCTCCTCCTGGAGCTCACAGCCAACTTGGCAAAAAGTTTCTAAGTGCCCACGGCCCTGCCGAGCTTTGGCGTCCGCCCAGCGCCGGTTCCGCAGTCGGCCTCGAATGACGAAAAATAACGGTCTCCTCCTGGAGCTCACAGCCAACTTGGCAAAAAGTTTCTAAGTGCCCACGGCCCTGCCGAGCTTTGGCGTCCGCCCAGCGCCGGTTCCGCAGTCGGCCTCGAATGACGAAAAATAACGGTCTCCTCCTGGAGCTCACAGCCAACTTGGCAAAAAGTTTCTAAGTGCCCACGGCCCTGCCGAGCTTTGGCGTCCGCCCAGCGCCGGTTCCGCAGTCGGCCTCGAATGACGAAAAATAACGGTCTCCTCCTGGAGCTCACAGCCAACTTGGCAAAAAGTTTCTAAGTGTCACATCTCTGAAAAAACGGCTAAGTGTCGACTTTCGAAAAAACGGCAAAGTGTCACATCTCTGAAAAAACGGCTAAGTGTCGACTTTCGAAAAAACGGCTAAGTGTCAACTTTCGAAAAAACGGCTAAGTGTCGCCTCTCTGAAAAAACGGCAAAGTGTCAACTTTCGAAAAAACGACAGAGTGTCGCCTCTCTGAAAAAACGACTAAGTGTCGACTCTGAGAAAATGGCAAAGTGCCCACGGCTCTGCGGGCTCGTGCATCCGACCCGCGCCGGTTCCCCAGCCGGCCTGAAATAAGGCAAAACCAGCCTCTCCGCCTGGAGCTCAGAGCCAACTTGGCGAATATTTTCTAAGTGCCCACGGCTCTGCGTGGCTACGGCGTCTGCCCAGCGCCGGTTCCTGGGTCGAACCCCGAGGACGAGGAATGCCGGTCTCCGCCTGGAGGTCCCAGCTTAATCGGCGAAAATTTTCTAAGTGCCCACGGCTCTGCCGGGCTCGTGCATCCGACCCGCGCCGGTTCCCCAGCCGGCCTGAAATAAGGCAAAACCAGGCTCTCCCCTGGAGCTCAGAGCCAATTGTGGCGAAAAAACGACTAAGTGTCAACTTTCGAAAAAACGACTAAGTGTCAACTTTCCAAAAAAACGGCTAAGTGTCGACTTTCGAAAAAACGGCTAAGTGTCAACTTTCGAAAAAACGACTAAGTGTCGCCTCTGAAAAAACGACTAAGTGTCGCCTCTCTGAAAAAACGACTAAGTGCCCACGGCTCTGCGGGGCTTGTGAGTCCGCCCCGCGCCGGTTCGGCGGTCGGCCTCAAAAAGCGAAAAATCAGCCTCTCTCCCTGGAGCTCACCAAAAATTTGTCGAAATTTTTCTAAGTTCTCCTCGAGGTACCAGGGGGTGAGGTACCCGGGCTAAGGTGCAGTACCTTTTTTGGTCTTCAGGTGCGCCAGAGTACAATGAAATGGTCCCAGTAGTCAGTGTACTCATCGACTTTCCCCCCGTTTTCCAAAGCACCCCGTTTACGAGTATGGAGGAGATGGTGCTGGTCTCCCCACGGCGTCGGACACGCCGTCCTCGACAGCACAAGGTCGGATAGAAGACCTGAAAAGCGCCGTGGCACGCGCTGGAGGTGTCACTGTGGCGAAAAAGTGACTAAGTGTCAACTTTCGAAAAAACGGCTAAGTGTCAACTTTCGAAAAAACGGCTAAGTGTCAACTTTCGAAAAAACGGCTAAGTGTCAACTTTCGAAAAAACGACAAAGTGTCACCTCTCTGAAAAAACGGCAAAGTGTCAACTTTCGAAAAAACGGCTAAGTGTCAACTTTCGAAAAAACGACTAAGTGTCACCTCTCTGAAAAAATGGCAAAGTGTCAACTGCGAATGTGGTGGTGCATGGAAGGAAGTGGAGGACGGCCGCCTCCTTAAACACAGGCCGAAGAGGAGCGTCAGGGCCGGCTCCTTAAACACGGACCGAGTGTCGCCCTTAACACAGACCAAGCGGAGGACGGCCGCCTCCCTAAATACAGGCCGAACCGGAGCGCGAGGGCCAGGCTCCTTAAACACGGACCGAGTGTCGCCCTTAACACAGACCAAGGGGAGGACGGCCGCCTCCTTAAACACAGGCCGGAGAGGAGCGTCAGGGCCAGGCTCCTCAAACATGGACCGAGTGTCGCCCTTAACACAGACCAAGCGGAGGACGGCCGCCTCCCTAAATACAGGCCGAACCGGAGCGCGAGGGCCAGGCTCCTTAAACACGGACCGAGTGTCGCCCTTAACACAGACCAAGGGGAGGACGGCCGCCTCCTTAAACACAGGCCGGAGAGGAGCGTCAGGGCCAGGCTCCTCAAACATGGACCGAGTGTCGCCCTTAACACAGACCAAGGGGAGGACGGCCGCCTCCTTAAACACAGGCCGGAGAGGAGCGTCAGGGCCAGGCTCCTCAAACATGGACCGAGTGTCGCCCTTAACACAGACCAAGGGGAGGACGGCCGCCTCCTTAAACACAGGCCGGAGAGGAGCGTCAGGGCCAGGCTCCTCAAACATGGACCGAGTGTCGCCCTTAACACAGACCAAGGGGAGGACGGCCGCCTCCTTAAACACAGGCCGGAGAGGAGCGTCAGGGCCAGGCTCCTCAAACATGGACCGAGTGTCGCCCTTAACACAGACCAAGGGGAGGACGGCCGCCTCCTTAAACACAGGCCGGAGAGGAGCGTCAGGGCCAGGCTCCTCAAACATGGACCGAGTGTCGCCCTTAACACAGACCAAGGGGAGGACGGCCGCCTCCTTAAACACAGGCCGGAGAGGAGCGTCAGGGCCAGGCTCCTCAAACATGGACCGAGTGTCGCCCTTAACACAGACCAAGCGGAGGACGGCCGCCTCCCTAAATACAGGCCGAACCGGAGCGCGAGTGTCGCTCCTTAAACACGGACCGAGTGGAGGACGGCCGCCTCCTTAAACACAGGCCGAACAAAATGACACAAAGTGTCAACTGCGAATGTTGTCCATCCAAGGAAGGAGCGTGATGCCCGGCCGGCTCCTTAAACACAGGCCGAGAGTCGCCCCGGACGGTCAGCCTCGCGGCGCCCGTCTGCTCGGATAAAATGACACAAAGTGTCAACTACGAATGTTGTCCATCCAAGGAGGGAGCGTGATGCCCGGCCGGCTCCGAAAACACAGGCCGAGAGTCGCCCCGGACGGTCCGCCTCGCGGCGCCCGTCTGCTCGGATAAAATGACACAAAGTGTCAACTGCGAATGTTGTCCATCCAAGGAAGGAGCGTGATGCCCGGCCGGCTCCTTAAACACAGGCCGAGAGTCGCCCCGGACGGTCCGCCTCGCGGCGCCCGCCCGCTCGGATAAAATGACACAAAGTGTCAACTACGAATGTTGTCCATCCAAGGAGGGAGCTTGAGGCCCGGCCGGCTCCGAAAACACAGGCCGAGAGTCGCCCCGGACGGTCCGCCTCTCGAGGCGCCCGCCCGCTCGGATAAAATGACACAAAGTGTCAACTACGAATGTTGTCCATCCAAGGAGGGAGCGTGATGCCCGGCCGGCTCCGAAAACACAGGCCGAGAGTCGCCCCGGACGGTCCGCCTCTCGAGGCGCCCGTCTGCTCGGATAAAATGACACAAAGTGTCAACTGCGAATGTTGTCCATCCAAGGAAGGAGCGTGATGCCCGGCCGGCTCCTTAAACACAGGCCGAGAGTCGCCCCGGACGGTCCGCCTCGCGGCGCCCGCCCGCTCGGATAAAATGACACAAAGTGTCAACTACGAATGTTGTCCATCCAAGGAGGGAGCTTGAGGCCCGGCCGGCTCCGAAAACACAGGCCGAGAGTCGCCCCGGACGGTCCGCCTCTCGAGGCGCCCGCCCGCTCGGATAAAATGACACAAAGTGTCAACTACGAATGTTGTCCATCCAAGGAGGGAGCGTGATGCCCGGCCGGCTCCGAAAACACAGGCCGAGAGTCGCCCCGGACGGTCCGCCTCTCGAGGCGCCCGTCTGCTCGGATAAAATGACACAAAGTGTCAACTGCGAATGTTGTCCATCCAAGGAAGGAGCGTGATGCCCGGCCGGCTCCTTAAACACAGGCCGAGAGTCGCCCCGGACGGTCCGCCTCGCGGCGCCCGCCCGCTCGGATAAAATGACACAAAGTGTCAACTACGAATGTTGTCCATCCAAGGAGGGAGCTTGAGGCCCGGCCGGCTCCGAAAACACAGGCCGAGAGTCGCCCCGGACGGTCCGCCTCTCGAGGCGCCCGCCCGCTCGGATAAAATGACACAAAGTGTCAACTACGAATGTTGTCCATCCAAGGAGGGAGCGTGATGCCCGGCCGGCTCCGAAAACACAGGCCGAGAGTCGCCCCGGACGGTCCGCCTCGCGGCGCCCGCCCGCTCGGATAAAATGACACAAAGTGTCAACTACGAATGTTGTCCATCCAAGGAGGGAGCGTGAGGCCCGGCCGGCTCCGAAAACACAGGCCGAGAGTCGCCCCGGACGGTCCGCCTCTCGAGGCGCCCGCCCGCTCGGATAAAATGACACAAAGTGTCAACTACGAATGTTGTCCATCCAAGGAGGGAGCGTGATGCCCGGCCGGCTCCGAAAACACAGGCCGAGAGTCGCCCCGGACGGTCCGCCTCTCGAGGCGCCCGCCCGCTCGGATAAAATGACACAAAGTGTCAACTACGAATGTTGTCCATCCAAGGAGGGAGCGTGATGCCCGGCCGGCTCCGAAAACACAGGCCGAGATTCGACCCCGGACGGGCCGTCTTCTCCCGGCGCCCGCCCGCGTACGCCCCCCATCCCCGGTCGCCCGTCTGCTCCCGGCGGGCCTCCGAGTACCCCCTCACCCAACTGACCGACTGGCACTCATGACCCGCCTTGGTAGGGCCCCCATCGGCCTCGGCTCGTCCGACGTCGGGTGGACGGTTCCTACCCACTGCGGGTCGCACTCTAGCGCCCCGGCCGCCGCGTGAGCGTGCGCTCCCCGCGCCGCCCCGCAGGCCCCGGCGCGACCGTACTGCGGCGAGACCGAGACGACCCGGTTTGGCATCCATCCCACCTAGCCACGATCCACGGAGGCCGAGCGAGCGGCTGAGTGTCGGGCGCCGCGCGTGCGAGCGTCCGCCGGCCGCGCCGGTCCTTCCGCGAATGTCGTTTCTCAAACCCTCCGGCTTGATAGCGGCGGCACCACGGGAAGCCGTCCACACACACCGTCCGACCTCTATCCGAAAAGCCTTCCCGACCAACCGCGGTCGCGGGGGCGTCTGTCGCTCCGCATCGGGGGGGCGTATGGCTTCCGCGCTACGCGCTGCGGGCTCGGGGGGGCCGCAACGGCTGAGTCTGACTCGGCCGGGGCGCAGCTTCCCTCCCGGCAGTCAGCAATAGTGCCGATCGCGCCTGCCACCAGCCCCCTCCCCGACGGGTTCGTCGGCGCCGGCTGGCCGCCGTCCGCCTTCGTTCCCCGAGGGTTCCCAACCAGCGCCGATCCAACTCCGCATCCTGGCCGCACGCAGTGCGTGCCTCGCGCGGGTAAGTCGCCGGCGCAGCGCCGCAGCTCCCGACCCCCGCGTACGGGAATAGTTGAGGGCCTCAGCGGGCCGCACCGACCGAGTCCGACTCGGGCCGGGGCGCAGATTCCCGCTTGGGTGACCGAACGTTCTCTGCTCGGGCCGGAGGGCCGACGCCCGTCCCCCCCCGTCGTCCCCCACGGACCGCCTCCGAGGCCACTTCGCACGGCTCATCCTCGGCTCCCTACCAATGCTTAATCGATGGGGCCGCCCGGCCGGATTCGCGCCACCCTGTCCACCGCGAGTCTCCCCAGACTAACCCGAGTTACCGCCCAGCTCGCCTAACCTTGCACTCGCTCTGCCAAACGGTCGTGTAGTCGGCGGGCCGTCCTACGGGTCGCCCTCCCTCCCCAAACGCGCGGCGGGATAGCGGCAAGGCGGCGGCGGCGGCCAGCGGCGTCGGGGCGCTCACACCGGAGAAGAGGCGTCTTACGAGGCCGGGCGCAGCTCCCTCTCGTTTACTTGCTGAGTAGCGGCGCTCGAAGGTTCCGCGGCGAGCGCGGCTCATCCCATTGAATGTCCCTGCACCAGGCTCCATCGAAGGGCCGCCCGGCCGGATTCGCACCCCCCTGTCCACCGCGAAGTCCCCTCGACTAACCCGAGTTACCGCCCAGTTCGCCTAACCTTGCATCGCCCCGCCAAACGAGCGAGTTGTCGGCCGTCCTGCGGGTCGCCACCGGCCCCAAACGTGCGGAGGGATAGCGGCAAGGCGGCGGCGGCGGCCAGCGGCGTCGGGGTCGACCTAGCACCGGAGAAGAGGTGTCTTACGAGGCCGGGCGCAGCTCCTCTCGTTTAGGGGT
>NW_028232330.1:0-12500 GCF_054491065.1 Syngnathus leptorhynchus | reverse complement strand
GCACCAGAGCTCCATAGCTCCATAGCACCAGAGCTCCATAGCTCCATAGCACCAGCTCCATAGCTCCATAGCACCAGAGCTCCATAGCTCCATAGCACCAGAGCTCCATAGCTCCATAGCTCCAGAGCTCCATAGCTCCAGCCTGGGTGGCTGGTGGCTCCATAGCTCCATACTTCCATAGCTCCAGTCAGAGAGTTGGCGAAAATTGCACTAAGTGCGAAAGCCCATTCATTTACAACGGCGTGTCCGCCAGGCGGCGACATTTCCCCGTTACCGGTGGCTGCGCGGCGGGTGAGTGACAGAGCTTATCCGAGCGGCTGGAACTCTGCGCCGGCGTGGTCGAGCGTGAGGCCCCGGCCCTTTGGCTGCCTGGTACCTAAAACACTTCCATTGATCCAGCCACGGAGGGTGCTGGCTGGTGGCTCCATAGCTCCATAGCTCCATAGCACCAGAGCTCCATAGCTCCATAGCACCAGAGCTCCATAGCTCCATAGCACCAGAGCTCCATAGCTCCATAGCACCAGAGCTCCATACCTCCAGAGCTCCATACCTCCAGAGCTCCATACCTCCAGAGCTCCATAGCTCCATAGCACCATAGCTCCATAGCACCAGAGCTCCATAGCACCAGAGCTCCATAGCACCAGAGCTCCATAGCTCCATAGCACCAGAGCTCCATAGCTCCATAGCACCAGAGCTCCATACTTCCAGAGCTCCATAGCTCCATAGCTCCATAGCTCCATAGCACCATAGCTCCATACTTCCAGAGCTCCATAGCTCCATAGCTCCATACTTCCATAGCTCCATAGCTCCATACTTCCATAGCACCAGAGCTCCATACCTCCAGAGCTCCATAGCTCCAGCCTGGGTGGCTGGTGGCTCCATAGCTCCATACTTCCATAGCTCCAGTCAGAGAGTTGGCGAAAATTGCACTAAGTGCGAAAGCCCATTCATTTACAAGGGCGTGTCCACAAGGCGGCGACATTTCCCCGTTACCGGTGGCTGCGCGGCAGGAGAGTGACAGAGCTTATCCGAGCGGCTGGAACTCTGCGCCGGCGTGGTCGAACGGCTGGCCTCGGTAGTTGAGGTACCAGGGGTGGGCCGGGGAGCTCCAGGCGGGTCTTGTGAGAGAGTGAAGCCGAGCGGCTGGAACTCTCGGCCGGCGTGGTCGAGCGGCTGGCCTCGGTAGTTGAGGTACCAGGGGTGGGCCGGGGAGCTCCAGGCGGGTCTTGTGAGAGAGTGAAGCCGAGCGGCTGGAACTCTCGGCCGGCCTGGTCGAGCGGCTGGCCTCGGTAGTTGAGGTACCAGGGGTGGGCTGGGGAGCTCCAGGCGGGGCTTGTGAGAGAGTGAAGCCGAGCGGCTGGAACTCTGGGCCGGTGTGGTTGAGCCACGGAGGGTGCTGGCTGGTGGCTCCATAGCTCCATAGCTCCATAGCTCCATAGCTCCATACTTCCATAGCTCCATAGCTCCATACTTCCATAGCTCCAGACTTCCATAGCTCCATAGCTCCATACTTCCATAGCTCCATACATCCATAGCTCCATAGCTCCATACTTCCATAGCTCCATAGCTCCATAGCTCCATAGCCCCAGAGCTCCATAGCTCCATAGCTCCATAGCTCCATAGCTCCATAGCTCCATAGCTCCAGAGCTCCAAACTTCCATAGCTCCAGAGCTCCAGCCTGGCTGGTGGCTCCATAGCTCCATACTTGCAGCCACGGAGCTGGCGAAAATTGCACTAAGTGCGAAAGCCCATTCATTTACAAGGGCGTGTCCACAAGGCGGCGACATTTCCCCGTTACCGGTGGCTGCTTAGCGGGAGAGTGGCAGAGCTTATCCGAGCGGCTGGAACTCTGCGCCGGCGTGGTCGAGCGGCTGGCCTCGGTAGTTGAGGTACCAGGGGCGGGCTGGGGAGCTCCAGGCGGGGCTTGTGAGAGAGTGAAGCCGAGCGGCTGGAACTCTGGGCCGGCCTGGTCGAGCGGCTGGCCTCGGTAGTTGAGGTACCAGGGGCGGGCTGGGGAGCTCCAGGCGGGGCTTGTGAGAGAGTGTAGCCGAGCTGCTGGAACTCTGGGCCGGCGTGGTTGAGCAGCATGCCCGCGGAGGTGGCTCTTCCATAGGCAGGGAGGGTGCTGGAGCTCCACACTTCCATAGGCAGGGAGGGTGCTGGAGCTCCACACTTCCATAGGCAGGGAGGGTGCTGGAGCTCCACACTTCCATAGGCAGGGAGGGTGCTGGAGCTCCACACTTCCATAGGCAGGGAGGGTGCTGGAGCTCCACACTTCCATAGGCAGGGAGGGTGCTGGAGCTCCACACTTCCATAGGCAGGGAGGGTGCTGGAGCTCCACACTTCCATAGGCAGGGAGGGTGCTGGAGCTCCACACTTCCATAGGCAGGGAGGGTGCTGGAGCTCCACACTTCCATAGGCAGGGAGGGTGCTGGAGCTCCACACTTCCATAGGCAGGGAGGGTGCTGGAGCTCCACACTTCCATAGGCAGGGAGGGTGCTGGAGCTCCACACTTCCATAGGCAGGGAGGGTGCTGGAGCTCCACATCCACACTTCCAGCCACGGAGCATGCTGGCACTTCCACCTTGCTTGCTAAGTCGGCGTGATCTTGCCCAAAAAGTCCCTCCTCACCTCCAGCTGGAAGTGGAAAAAAATCCTCCACCTGCTTGGCCGAGGTTCTGGAAGCCAGCAGCTCGCAGAATGTTGCCAAAGTTTCACTGGAAGGAAAAGAAAAGAGAAGACCGAGTGCGCATTTCACCTACCGCCGAATGTCCACAAGAGGGAAGTGTCACTCCGTCGCAGAATCTGCGCCGACGCACTCGGCACCCTTCGAATTTATGGTGCCGGTGCGGGTGTTCTGGGTGCAAAAAGGCCGCCCAAGTGGTAGAAAAAAATCAGACTTCGTCTCTTAGGTCGAAATTAATGCCAAGTTTTGAAATGCGCTGGCAGGGGTGGACCAGGGCCCGTTAGAAGTGCTTAGCCGAGGTCCTGGAAGCCTAACCCGGCGTGATCTTGTGCAAAAAGCCGCTGCTGAGCTCCAGCTGGAAGTGTAAAAAGAACCGGGCTGGATCAAAAAAAGAACCGGGCGGCCCGTTAAAATTGCTTAGCCGAGGTCCTGGAACCCTAACCCGGCGTGATCTTGTGCAAAAAGCCGCTGCTGAGCTCCAGCTGGAAGTGTAAAAAGAACCGGGCTGGTTCAAAAAAAGAACCGGGCGACCCGTTAGAAGTGCTTAGCCGAGGTCCTGGAAGCCTAACCCGGCGTGATCTTGTGCAAAAAGCCGCTGCTGAGCTCCAGCTGGAAGTGGAAAAAGAACCGGGCTGGATCAAAAAAGAACCGGGCGACCCGTTAAAATTGCTTAGCCGAGGTCCTGGAAGCCTAACACGGCGTGATCTTGTGCAAAAAGCCGCTCCCGAGCTCCAGCTGGAAGTGTAAAAAGAACCGGGCTGGATAAAAAAAGAACCGGGCTGGATCAAAAAAGAACCGGGGGACCCGTTAAAATTGCTTAGCCGAGGTCCTGGAAGCCTAACCCGGCGTGATCTTGTGCAAAAAGCCGCTCCCGAGCTCCAGCTGGAAGTGTAAAAAGAACCGGGCTGGATAAAAAAAGAACCGGGCTGGATCAAAAAAGAACCGGGGGACCCGTTAAAATTGCTTTGCCGAGGTCCTGGAAGCCTAACCCGGCGTGATCTTGTGCAAAAAGCCGCTCCCGAGCTCCAGCTGGAAGTGTAAAAAGAACCGGGCTGGATAAAAAAAAGAACCGGGCTGGATCAAAAAAGAACCGGGCGACCCGTTAAAATTGCTTAGCCGAGGTCCTGGAAGCCTAACACGGCGTGATCTTGTGCAAAAAGCCGCTCCCGAGCTCCAGCTGGAAGTGTAAAAAGAACCGGGCTGGATAAAAAAAGAACCGGGCTGGATCAAAAAAGAACCGGGCGACCCGTTAAAATTGCTTAGCCGAGGTCCTGGAAGCCTAACACGGCGTGATCTTGTGCAAAAAGCCGGTCCCGAGCTCCAGCTGGAAGTGTAAAAAGAACCAGGCTGGATAAAAAAAAGAACCGGGCTGGATCAAAAAAGAACCGGGCGACCCGTTAAAATTGCTTAGCCGAGGTCCTGGAAGCCTAACCCGGCGTGATCTTGTGCAAAAAGCCGCTCCCGAGCTCCAGCTGGAAGTTTAAAAAGAACCGGGCTGGATCAAAAAAAGAACCGGGCTGGTTCAAAAAAGAACCGGGCGACCCGTTAAAATTGCTTAGCCGAGGTCCTGGAAGCCTAACACGGCGTGATCTTGTGCAAAAAGCCGCTCCCGAGCTCCAGCTGGAAGTGTAAAAAGAACCGGGCTGGATAAAAAAAGAACCGGGCTGGATCAAAAAAGAACCGGGGGACCCGTTAAAATTGCTTAGCCGAGGTCCTGGAAGCCTAACCCGGCGTGATCTTGTGCAAAAAGCCGCTCCCGAGCTCCAGCTGGAAGTGTAAAAAGAACCGGGCTGGATAAAAAAAGAACCGGGCTGGATCAAAAAAGAACCGGGCGACCCGTTAAAATTGCTTAGCCGAGGTCCTGGAAGCCTAACCCGGCGTGATCTTGTGCAAAAAGCCGCTCCCGAGCTCCAGCTGGAAGTGTAAAAAGAACCGGGCTGGATAAAAAAAAGAACCGGGCTGGATCAAAAAAGAACCGGGCGACCCGTTAAAATTGCTTCGCCGAGGTCCTGGAAGCCTAACACGGCGTGATCTTGTGCAAAAAGCCGCTCCCGAGCTCCAGCTGGAAGTGTAAAAAGAACCGGGCTGGATAAAAAAAAGAACCGGGCTGGATCAAAAAAGAACCGGGCGACCCGTTAAAATTGCTTAGCCGAGGTCCTGGAAGCCTAACACGGCGTGATCTTGTGCAAAAAGCCGCTCCCGAGCTCCAGCTGGAAGTGTAAAAAGAACCGGGCTGGATAAAAAAAGAACCGGGCTGGATCAAAAAAGAACCGGGCGACCCGTTAAAATTGCTTAGCCGAGGTCCTGGAAGCCTAACACGGCGTGATCTTGTGCAAAAAGCCGCTCCCGAGCTCCAGCTGGAAGTGTAAAAAGAACCAGGCTGGATAAAAAAAAGAACCGGGCTGGATCAAAAAAGAACCGGGCGACCCGTTAAAATTGCTTAGCCGAGGTCCTGGAAGCCTAACCCGGCGTGATCTTGTGCAAAAAGCCGCTCCCGAGCTCCAGCTGGAAGTTTAAAAAGAACCGGGCTGGATCAAAAAAAGAACCGGGCTGGTTCAAAAAAGAACCGGGCGACCCGTTAAAATTGCTTAGCCGAGGTCCTGGAAGCCTAACACGGCGTGATCTTGTGCAAAAAGCCGCTCCCGAGCTCCAGCTGGAAGTGTAAAAAGAACCAGGCTGGATAAAAAAAAGAACCGGGCTGGATCAAAAAAGAACCGGGCGACCCGTTAAAATTGCTTAGCCGAGGTCCTGGAAGCCTAACACGGCGTGTTCTTGTGCAAAAAGCCGCTCCCGAGCTCCAGCTGGAAGTGTAAAAAGAACCAGGCTGGATAAAAAAAAGAACCGGGCTGGATCAAAAAAGAACCGGGCGACCCGTTAAAATTGCTTAGCCGAGGTCCTGGAAGCCTAACACGGCGTGATCTTGTGCAAAAAGCCGCTCCCGAGCTCCAGCTGGAAGTGTAAAAAGAACCGGGCTGGATAAAAAAAGAACCGGGCTGGATAAAAAAAAGAACCGGGCGACCCGTTAAAATTGCTTAGCCGAGGTCCTGGAAGCCTAACACGGCGTGTTCTTGTGCAAAAAGCCGCTCCCGAGCTCCAGCTGGAAGTGTAAAAAGAACCGGGCTGGATAAAAAAAGAACCGGGCTGGATAAAAAAAAAGAACCGGGCGACCCGTTAAAATTGCTTAGCCGAGGTCCTGGAAGCCTAACACGGCGTGTTCTTGTGCAAAAAGCCGCTCCCGAGCTCCAGCTGGAAGTGTAAAAAGAACCGGGCTGGATAAAAAAAAGAACCGGGCTGGATCAAAAAAGAACCGGGCGACCCGTTAAAATTGCTTAGCCGAGGTCCTGGAAGCCTAACCCGGCGTGATCTTGCCCGAAATTCGGCCTCTATACTTCCATTTTAGGTACCAGGCGCTCATAGTGTGTTGGTCCCACTAGTCAGTGTACTGGTCCCCCTCGCTAGTGTACTGGTCCCCCTAGTCAGTGTACTCATCCAGTTACCCCCCGTTTTCCAAAACACCATCGGCACGTATAAGGGGGGGACTCCTGAGAGAGATGAGGTATATGCCAGCGCAACACCAATCCGCTCCGCGCTGGTTCCCATGTCGGCTACGGATGAATAAAACCAGCCTGTCCCCCCTGGAGCTCACGAGACACGGAATTTTTTCTAAGTGCCAACGGCTCTTCCGAGCAAACGTGTCCGCTCCGGCTGGTTCCCCCGTCGGCCTCGAATGACGAAAAATGCCGGTCTCCGCCCGGAGCTCATGACAAACGAAAAATTTTCTAAGTGCCAACGGCACTAGCGAGCGAATGTGTCCGCTCGGCGCTGGTTCCCGGGTCGAACCCGGAAGACGAAAAACGCCGGTCTCCGCCCGGAGCTCATGACAAACGAAAAATCTTCTAAGTGCCAACGGCACTAGCGAGCGAATGTGTCCGCTCGGCGCTGGTTCCCGGGTCGAACCCGGAAGACGAAAAACGCCGGTCTCCGCCCGGAGCTCATGACAAACGAAAAATTTTCTAAGTGCCAACGGCACTAGCGAGCGAATGTGTCCGCTCGGCGCTGGTTCCCGGGTCGAACCCGGAAGACGAAAAACGCCGCTCTCCGCCCGGAGCTCATGACAAACGAAAAATTTTCTAAGTGCCAACGGCACTAGCGAGCGAATGTGTCCGCTCGGCGCTGGTTCCCGGGTCGAACCCGGAAGACGAAAAACGCCGCTCTCCGCCCGGAGCTCATGACAAATGAAAAATTTTCTAAGTGCCAACGGCACTAGCGAGCGAATGTGTCCGCTCGGCGCTGGTTCCCGGGTCGAACCCGGAAGACGAAAAACGCCGCTCTCCGCCCGGAGCTCATGACAAACGAAAAATTTTCTAAGTGCCAACGGCACTAGCGAGCGAATGTGTCCGCTCGGCGCTGGTTCCCGGGTCGAACCCGGAAGACGAAAAACGCCGGTCTCCGCCCGGAGCTCATGACAAACGAAAAATTTTCTAAGTGCCAACGGCACTAGCGAGCGAATGTGTCCGCTCGGCGCTGGTTCCCGGGTCGAACCCGGAAGACGAAAAACGCCGGTCTCCGCCCGGAGCTCATGACAAACGAAAAATTTTCTAAGTGCCAACGGCACTAGCGAGCGAATGTGTCCGCTCGGCGCTGGTTCCCGGGTCGAACCCGGAAGACGAAAAACGCCGCTCTCCGCCCGGAGCTCATGACAAACGAAAAATTTTCTAAGTGCCAACGGCACTAGCGAGCGAATGTGTCCGCTCGGCGCTGGTTCCCGGGTCGAACCCGGAAGACGAAAAACGCCGGTCTCCGCCCGGAGCTCATGACAAACGAAAAATTTTCTAAGTGCCAACGGCACTAGCGAGCGAATGTGTCCGCTCGGCGCTGGTTCCCGGGTCGGACCCGGAAGACGAAAAACGCCGGTCCTCGCCTGGAGGTCCCAGCAAAATCGGCGAAAAAACGACTAAGTGTCAACTTTCGAAAAAACGGCTAAGTGTCGACTTTCGAAAAAACGGCTAAGTGTCAACTTTCGAAAAAACGGCTAAGTGTCAACTTTCGAAAAAACGACTAAGTGCCCACGGCTCTGCGGGGCTTGTGAGTCCGCCCCGCGCCGGTTCGGCGGTCGGCCTCAAAAAGCAAAAAATCAGCCTCTCTCCCTGGAGCTCACCAAAAATTTGTCGAAATTTTTCTAAGTTCTCCTCGAGGTACCAGGGGGTGAGGTACCCGGGCTAAGGTGCAGTACCTTTTTTGGTCTTCAGGTGCGCCAGAGTACAATGAAATGGTCCCAGTAGTCAGTGTACTCATCGACTTTCCCCCCGTTTTCCAAAGCACCTCGTTTACGAGTATGGAGGAGATGGTGCTGGTCTCCCCACGGCGTCGGACACGCCGTCCTCGACAGCACAAGGTCGGATAGAAGACCTGGAAAGCGCCGTGGCACGCGCTGGAGGTGGGCACTTTGGCGAAAAAACGACTAAGTGTCAACTTTCGAAAAAACGACTAAGTGTCAACTTTCGAAAAAACGGCTAAGTGTCAACTTTCGAAAAAACGACTAAGTGTCACCTCTCTGAAAAAATGGCAAAGTGTCGCCTCTCTGAAAATTTTCTAAGTGCCCACGGCTCTGCGGGCTCGTGCATCCGAGCCGCGCCGGTTCTGCAACCGGCCTAGAATGACGAAAAATAACGGTCTCCTCCTGGAGCTCACAGCCAATTGTGGCGAAAAAGTGGCAAAGTGCCCACGGCTCTGCGGGCTCGTGCATCCGACCCGCGCCGGTTCTGCAGCCGGCCTAGAATGACGAAAAATAACGGTCTCCTCCTGGAGCTCACAGCCAACTTGGCAAAAAGTTTCTAAGTGCCCACGGCCCTGCCGAGCTTTGGCGTCCGCCCAGCGCCGGTTCCGCAGTCGGCCTCGAATGACGAAAAATAACGGTCTCCTCCTGGAGCTCACAGCCAACTTGGCAAAAAGTTTCTAAGTGCCCACGGCCCTGCCGAGCTTTGGCGTCCGCCCAGCGCCGGTTCCGCAGTCGGCCTCGAATGACGAAAAATAACGGTCTCCTCCTGGAGCTCACAGCCAACTTGGCAAAAAGTTTCTAAGTGCCCACGGCCCTGCCGAGCTTTGGCGTCCGCCCAGCGCCGGTTCCGCAGTCGGCCTCGAATGACGAAAAATAACGGTCTCCTCCTGGAGCTCACAGCCAACTTGGCAAAAAGTTTCTAAGTGCCCACGGCCCTGCCGAGCTTTGGCGTCCGCCCAGCGCCGGTTCCGCAGTCGGCCTCGAATGACGAAAAATAACGGTCTCCTCCTGGAGCTCACAGCCAACTTGGCAAAAAGTTTCTAAGTGCCCACGGCCCTGCCGAGCTTTGGCGTCCGCCCAGCGCCGGTTCCGCAGTCGGCCTCGAATGACGAAAAATAACGGTCTCCTCCTGGAGCTCACAGCCAACTTGGCAAAAAGTTTCTAAGTGCCCACGGCCCTGCCGAGCTTTGGCGTCCGCCCAGCGCCGGTTCCGCAGTCGGCCTCGAATGACGAAAAATAACGGTCTCCTCCTGGAGCTCACAGCCAACTTGGCAAAAAGTTTCTAAGTGCCCACGGCCCTGCCGAGCTTTGGCGTCCGCCCAGCGCCGGTTCCGCAGTCGGCCTCGAATGACGAAAAATAACGGTCTCCTCCTGGAGCTCACAGCCAACTTGGCAAAAAGTTTCTAAGTGCCCACGGCCCTGCCGAGCTTTGGCGTCCGCCCAGCGCCGGTTCCGCAGTCGGCCTCGAATGACGAAAAATAACGGTCTCCTCCTGGAGCTCACAGCCAACTTGGCAAAAAGTTTCTAAGTGCCCACGGCCCTGCCGAGCTTTGGCGTCCGCCCAGCGCCGGTTCCGCAGTCGGCCTCGAATGACGAAAAATAACGGTCTCCTCCTGGAGCTCACAGCCAACTTGGCAAAAAGTTTCTAAGTGCCCACGGCCCTGCCGAGCTTTGGCGTCCGCCCAGCGCCGGTTCCGCAGTCGGCCTCGAATGACGAAAAATAACGGTCTCCTCCTGGAGCTCACAGCCAACTTGGCAAAAAGTTTCTAAGTGCCCACGGCCCTGCCGAGCTTTGGCGTCCGCCCAGCGCCGGTTCCGCAGTCGGCCTCGAATGACGAAAAATAACGGTCTCCTCCTGGAGCTCACAGCCAACTTGGCAAAAAGTTTCTAAGTGCCCACGGCCCTGCCGAGCTTTGGCGTCCGCCCAGCGCCGGTTCCGCAGTCGGCCTCGAATGACGAAAAATAACGGTCTCCTCCTGGAGCTCACAGCCAACTTGGCAAAAAGTTTCTAAGTGCCCACGGCCCTGCCGAGCTTTGGCGTCCGCCCAGCGCCGGTTCCGCAGTCGGCCTCGAATGACGAAAAATAACGGTCTCCTCCTGGAGCTCACAGCCAACTTGGCAAAAAGTTTCTAAGTGCCCACGGCCCTGCCGAGCTTTGGCGTCCGCCCAGCGCCGGTTCCGCAGTCGGCCTCGAATGACGAAAAATAACGGTCTCCTCCTGGAGCTCACAGCCAACTTGGCAAAAAGTTTCTAAGTGCCCACGGCCCTGCCGAGCTTTGGCGTCCGCCCAGCGCCGGTTCCGCAGTCGGCCTCGAATGACGAAAAATAACGGTCTCCTCCTGGAGCTCACAGCCAACTTGGCAAAAAGTTTCTAAGTGCCCACGGCCCTGCCGAGCTTTGGCGTCCGCCCAGCGCCGGTTCCGCAGTCGGCCTCGAATGACGAAAAATAACGGTCTCCTCCTGGAGCTCACAGCCAACTTGGCAAAAAGTTTCTAAGTGTCACATCTCTGAAAAAACGGCTAAGTGTCGACTTTCGAAAAAACGGCAAAGTGTCACATCTCTGAAAAAACGGCTAAGTGTCGACTTTCGAAAAAACGGCTAAGTGTCAACTTTCGAAAAAACGGCTAAGTGTCGCCTCTCTGAAAAAACGGCAAAGTGTCAACTTTCGAAAAAACGACAGAGTGTCGCCTCTCTGAAAAAACGACTAAGTGTCGACTCTGAGAAAATGGCAAAGTGCCCACGGCTCTGCGGGCTCGTGCATCCGACCCGCGCCGGTTCCCCAGCCGGCCTGAAATAAGGCAAAACCAGCCTCTCCGCCTGGAGCTCAGAGCCAACTTGGCGAATATTTTCTAAGTGCCCACGGCTCTGCGTGGCTACGGCGTCTGCCCAGCGCCGGTTCCTGGGTCGAACCCCGAGGACGAGGAATGCCGGTCTCCGCCTGGAGGTCCCAGCTTAATCGGCGAAAATTTTCTAAGTGCCCACGGCTCTGCCGGGCTCGTGCATCCGACCCGCGCCGGTTCCCCAGCCGGCCTGAAATAAGGCAAAACCAGGCTCTCCCCTGGAGCTCAGAGCCAATTGTGGCGAAAAAACGACTAAGTGTCAACTTTCGAAAAAACGACTAAGTGTCAACTTTCCAAAAAAACGGCTAAGTGTCGACTTTCGAAAAAACGGCTAAGTGTCAACTTTCGAAAAAACGACTAAGTGTCGCCTCTGAAAAAACGACTAAGTGTCGCCTCTCTGAAAAAACGACTAAGTGCCCACGGCTCTGCGGGGCTTGTGAGTCCGCCCCGCGCCGGTTCGGCGGTCGGCCTCAAAAAGCGAAAAATCAGCCTCTCTCCCTGGAGCTCACCAAAAATTTGTCGAAATTTTTCTAAGTTCTCCTCGAGGTACCAGGGGGTGAGGTACCCGGGCTAAGGTGCAGTACCTTTTTTGGTCTTCAGGTGCGCCAGAGTACAATGAAATGGTCCCAGTAGTCAGTGTACTCATCGACTTTCCCCCCGTTTTCCAAAGCACCCCGTTTACGAGTATGGAGGAGATGGTGCTGGTCTCCCCACGGCGTCGGACACGCCGTCCTCGACAGCACAAGGTCGGATAGAAGACCTGAAAAGCGCCGTGGCACGCGCTGGAGGTGTCACTGTGGCGAAAAAGTGACTAAGTGTCAACTTTCGAAAAAACGGCTAAGTGTCAACTTTCGAAAAAACGGCTAAGTGTCAACTTTCGAAAAAACGGCTAAGTGTCAACTTTCGAAAAAACGACAAAGTGTCACCTCTCTGAAAAAACGGCAAAGTGTCAACTTTCGAAAAAACGGCTAAGTGTCAACTTTCGAAAAAACGACTAAGTGTCACCTCTCTGAAAAAATGGCAAAGTGTCAACTGCGAATGTGGTGGTGCATGGAAGGAAGTGGAGGACGGCCGCCTCCTTAAACACAGGCCGAAGAGGAGCGTCAGGGCCGGCTCCTTAAACACGGACCGAGTGTCGCCCTTAACACAGACCAAGCGGAGGACGGCCGCCTCCCTAAATACAGGCCGAACCGGAGCGCGACTCCTTAAACACGGACCGAGTGTCGCCCTTAACACAGACCAAGGGGAGGACGGCCGCCTCCTTAAACACAGGCCGGAGAGGAGCGTCAGGGCCAGGCTCCTCAAACATGGACCGAGTGTCGCCCTTAACACAGACCAAGCGGAGGACGGCCGCCTCCCTAAATACAGGCCGAACCGGAGCGCGAGGGCCAGGCTCCTTAAACACGGACCGAGTGTCGCCCTTAACACAGACCAAGGGGAGGACGGCCGCCTCCTTAAACACAGGCCGGAGAGGAGCGTCAGGGCCAGGCTCCTCAAACATGGACCGAGTGTCGCCCTTAACACAGACCAAGGGGAGGACGGCCGCCTCCTTAAACACAGGCCGGAGAGGAGCGTCAGGGCCAGGCTCCTCAAACATGGACCGAGTGTCGCCCTTAACACAGACCAAGGGGAGGACGGCCGCCTCCTTAAACACAGGCCGGAGAGGAGCGTCAGGGCCAGGCTCCTCAAACATGGA
>NW_028232329.1:0-50235 GCF_054491065.1 Syngnathus leptorhynchus | reverse complement strand
CGATTTCGGCAATAAAATTTAAAACGCGTGTAAAACATAAACCAAACGATGAAATTGGTTATTTCTTCATGTATAATGATCAACTCGATACTCCCTAGCCCCCAACAGCCTTTTTTTTCATAACACTTTAACCAGAGTGACGGGAGAGCGGCATTTCAGAAAACGTGCTTATCTCGGCGAGAAAAAGCGATTTCGGCAATAAAATTTAAAACGCGTGTAAAACATAAACCAAACGATGAAATTGGTTATTTCTTCATGTATAATGATCAACTCGATACTCCCTAGCCCCCAACAGCCTTTTTTTTCATAACACTTTAACCAGAGTGACGGGAGAGCGGCATTTCAGAAAACGTGCTTATCTCGGCGAGAAAAAGCGATTTCGGCAATAAAATTTAAAACGCGTGTAAAACATAAACCAAACGATGAAATTGGTTATTTCTTCATGTATAATGATCAACTCGATACTCCCTAGCCCCCAACAGCCTTTTTTTTCATAACACTTTAACCAGAGTGACGGGAGAGCGGCATTTCAGAAAACGTGCTTATCTCGGCGAGAAAAAGCGATTTCGGCAATAAAATTTAAAACGCGTGTAAAACATAAACCAAACGATGAAATTGGTTATTTCTTCATGTATAATGATCAACTCGATACTCCCTAGCCCCCAACAGCCTTTTTTTTCATAACACTTTAACCAGAGTGACGGGAGAGCGGCATTTCAGAAAACGTGCTTATCTCGGCGAGAAAAAGCGATTTCGGCAATAAAATTTAAAACGCGTGTAAAACATAAACCAAACGATGAAATTGGTTATTTCTTCATGTATAATGATCAACTCGATACTCCCTAGCCCCCAACAGCCTTTTTTTTCATAACACTTTAACCAGAGTGACGGGAGAGCGGCATTTCAGAAAACGTGCTTATCTCGGCGAGAAAAAGCGATTTCGGCAATAAAATTTAAAACGCGTGTAAAACATAAACCAAACGATGAAATTGGTTATTTCTTCATGTATAATGATCAACTCGATACTCCCTAGCCCCCAACAGCCTTTTTTTTCATAACACTTTAACCAGAGTGACGGGAGAGCGGCATTTCAGAAAACGTGCTTATCTCGGCGAGAAAAAGCGATTTCGGCAATAAAATTTAAAACGCGTGTAAAACATAAACCAAACGATGAAATTGGTTATTTCTTCATGTATAATGATCAACTCGATACTCCCTAGCCCCCAACAGCCTTTTTTTTCATAACACTTTAACCAGAGTGACGGGAGAGCGGCATTTCAGAAAACGTGCTTATCTCGGCGAGAAAAAGCGATTTCGGCAATAAAATTTAAAACGCGTGTAAAACATAAACCAAACGATGAAATTGGTTATTTCTTCATGTATAATGATCAACTCGATACTCCCTAGCCCCCAACAGCCTTTTTTTTCATAACACTTTAACCAGAGTGACGGGAGAGCGGCATTTCAGAAAACGTGCTTATCTCGGCGAGAAAAAGCGATTTCGGCAATAAAATTTAAAACGCGTGTAAAACATAAACCAAACGATGAAATTGGTTATTTCTTCATGTATAATGATCAACTCGATACTCCCTAGCCCCCAACAGCCTTTTTTTTCATAACACTTTAACCAGAGTGACGGGAGAGCGGCATTTCAGAAAACGTGCTTATCTCGGCGAGAAAAAGCGATTTCGGCAATAAAATTTAAAACGCGTGTAAAACATAAACCAAACGATGAAATTGGTTATTTCTTCATGTATAATGATCAACTCGATACTCCCTAGCCCCCAACAGCCTTTTTTTTCATAACACTTTAACCAGAGTGACGGGAGAGCGGCATTTCAGAAAACGTGCTTATCTCGGCGAGAAAAAGCGATTTCGGCAATAAAATTTAAAACGCGTGTAAAACATAAACCAAACGATGAAATTGGTTATTTCTTCATGTATAATGATCAACTCGATACTCCCTAGCCCCCAACAGCCTTTTTTTTCATAACACTTTAACCAGAGTGACGGGAGAGCGGCATTTCAGAAAACGTGCTTATCTCGGCGAGAAAAAGCGATTTCGGCAATAAAATTTAAAACGCGTGTAAAACATAAACCAAACGATGAAATTGGTTATTTCTTCATGTATAATGATCAACTCGAGTCGAGCTCCAGGGAGAGAGGCTGATTTTTCGCTTTTTGAGGCCGACCGACGAACCGGCGCGGGGCGGACTCAAAAGCCCGCAGAGCCGTAGGCACTTAGAAAAGTTTCGCCTTTGGCTGTGAGCTCCAGGGGGAGAGGCTGGTTTTGCGTTATTTTAGGCCGGCTGGAGAACCGGCGCGGGTCGGACGCACAATCCCCGCAGAGCCGTGGGCACTTAGAAAATTTTTGCCAAGTTGGCTCTGAGCGCCTGGTACCTAATATGGAAGTATAGAGGCCGACTTTCGGGCAAGATCACGCCGCGTTAGGCTTCCAGGACCCCGGCTAAGCAATTTTACCGGGCCGCCCGGTTCTTTTTTTGAACCAGCCCGGTTCTTTTTACACTTCCAGCTGGAGCTCAGCAGCGGCTTTTTGCGCAAGATCACGCCGGGTTAGGCTTCCAGGACCTCGGCTAAGCAATTCTACCGGGCCGCCCGGTTCTTTTTTTGAACCAGCCCGGTTCTTTTTACACTTCCAGCTGGAGCTCACGAGCGGCTTTTTGGACAAGATCACGCCGTGTTAGGCTTCCAGAGCCCCGGCTAAGCAATTTTACCGGCCCGCCCGGTTCTTTTTTTAACCAGCCCGGTTCTTTTTACACTTCCAGCTGGAGCTCAGCAGCGGGTTTTTGGACAAGATCACGCCGTGTTAGGCTTCCAGAGCCCCGGCTAAGCAATTTTACAGGGTCGCCCGGTTCTTTTTTTTAACCAGCCCGGTTTTTTTTACACTTCCAGCTGGAGCTCAGCAGCGGCTTTTTGCACAGTATCACGCCGGGTTAGGCTTCCAGAGCCCCGGCTAAGCAATTTTACCGGGCCGCCCGGTTCTTTTTTTTAACCAGCCCGGTTCTTTTTACACTTCCAGCTGGAGCTCAGCAGCGGCTTTTTGGACAAGATCACGCCGTGTTAGGCTTCCAGAGCCCCGGCTAAGCAATTTTACCGGGTCGCCCGGTTCTTTTTTTTAACCAGCCCGGTTCTTTTTACACTTCCAGCTGGAGCTCAGCAGCGGCTTTTTGGACAAGATCACGCCGTGTTAGGCTTCCAGAGCCCCGGCTAAGTAATTTTACCGGGTCGCCCGGTTCTTTTTTTAACCAGCCCGGTTCTTTTTACACTTCCAGCTGGAGCTCAGCATCGTGTAAAACATAAACCAAACGATGAAATTGGTTATTTCTTCATGTATAATGATCAACTCGATACTCCCTAGCCCCCAACAGCCTTTTTTTTCATAACACTTTAACCAGAGTGACGGGAGAGCGGCATTTCAGAAAACGTGCTTATCTCGGCGAGAAAAAGCGATTTCGGCAATAAAATTTAAAACGCGTGTAAAACATAAACCAAACGATGAAATTGGTTATTTCTTCATGTATAATGATCAACTCGATACTCCCTAGCCCCCAACAGCCTTTTTTTTCATAACACTTTAACCAGAGTGACGGGAGAGCGGCATTTCAGAAAACGTGCTTATCTCGGCGAGAAAAAGCGATTTCGGCAATAAAATTTAAAACGCGTGTAAAACATAAACCAAACGATGAAATTGGTTATTTCTTCATGTATAATGATCAACTCGATACTCCCTAGCCCCCAACAGCCTTTTTTTTCATAACACTTTAACCAGAGTGACGGGAGAGCGGCATTTCAGAAAACGTGCTTATCTCGGCGAGAAAAAGCGATTTCGGCAATAAAATTTAAAACGCGTGTAAAACATAAACCAAACGATGAAATTGGTTATTTCTTCATGTATAATGATCAACTCGATACTCCCTAGCCCCCAACAGCCTTTTTTTTCATAACACTTTAACCAGAGTGACGGGAGAGCGGCATTTCAGAAAACGTGCTTATCTCGGCGAGAAAAAGCGATTTCGGCAATAAAATTTAAAACGCGTGTAAAACATAAACCAAACGATGAAATTGGTTATTTCTTCATGTATAATGATCAACTCGATACTCCCTAGCCCCCAACAGCCTTTTTTTTCATAACACTTTAACCAGAGTGACGGGAGAGCGGCATTTCAGAAAACGTGCTTATCTCGGCGAGAAAAAGCGATTTCGGCAATAAAATTTAAAACGCGTGTAAAACATAAACCAAACGATGAAATTGGTTATTTCTTCATGTATAATGATCAACTCGATACTCCCTAGCCCCCAACAGCCTTTTTTTTCATAACACTTTAACCAGAGTGACGGGAGAGCGGCATTTAAAACGTGCTTATCTCGGCGAGAAAAAGCGATTTCGGCAATAAAATTTAAAACGCGTGTAAAACATAAACCAAACGATGAAATTGGTTATTTCTTCATGTATAATGATCAACTCGATACTCCCTAGCCCCCAACAGCCTTTTTTTTCATAACACTTTAACCAGAGTGACGGGAGAGCGGCATTTCAGAAAACGTGCTTATCTCGGCGAGAAAAAGCGATTTCGGCAATAAAATTTAAAACGCGTGTAAAACATAAACCAAACGATGAAATTGGTTATTTCTTCATGTATAATGATCAACTCGATACTCCCTAGCCCCCAACAGCCTTTTTTTCCATAACACTTTAACCAGAGTGACGGGAGAGCGGCATTTCAGAAAACGTGCTTATCTCGGCGAGAAAAAGCGATTTCGGCAATAAAATTTAAAACGCGTGTAAAACATAAACCAAACGATGAAATTGGTTATTTCTTCATGTATAATGATCAACTCGATACTCCCTAGCCCCCAACAGCCTTTTTTTTCATAACACTTTAACCAGAGTGACGGGAGAGCGGCATTTCAGAAAACGTGCTTATCTCGGCGAGAAAAAGCGATTTCGGCAATAAAATTTAAAACGCGTGTAAAACATAAACCAAACGATGAAATTGGTTATTTCTTCATGTATAATGATCAACTCGATACTCCCTAGCCCCCAACAGCCTTTTTTTTCATAACACTTTAACCAGAGTGACGGGAGAGCGGCATTTCAGAAAACGTGCTTATCTCGGCGAGAAAAAGCGATTTCGGCAATAAAATTTAAAACGCGTGTAAAACATAAACCAAACGATGAAATTGGTTATTTCTTCATGTATAATGATCAACTCGATACTCCCTAGCCCCCAACAGCCTTTTTTTTCATAACACTTTAACCAGAGTGACGGGAGAGCGGCATTTCAGAAAACGTGCTTATCTCGGCGAGAAAAAGCGATTTCGGCAATAAAATTTAAAACGCGTGTAAAACATAAACCAAACGATGAAATTGGTTATTTCTTCATGTATAATGATCAACTCGATACTCCCTAGCCCCCAACAGCCTTTTTTTTCATAACACTTTAACCAGAGTGACGGGAGAGCGGCATTTCAGAAAACGTGCTTATCTCGGCGAGAAAAAGCGATTTCGGCAATAAAATTTAAAACGCGTGTAAAACATAAACCAAACGATGAAATTGGTTATTTCTTCATGTATAATGATCAACTCGATACTCCCTAGCCCCCAACAGCCTTTTTTTTCATGACACTTTAACCAGAGTGACGGGAGAGCGGCATTTCAGAAAACGTGCTTATCTCGGCGAGAAAAAGCGATTTCGGCAATAAAATTTAAAACGCGTGTAAAACATAAACCAAACGATGAAATTGGTTATTTCTTCATGTATAATGATCAACTCGATACTCCCTAGCCCCCAACAGCCTTTTTTTTCATAACACTTTAACCAGAGTGACGGGAGAGCGGCATTTCAGAAAACGTGCTTATCTCGGCGAGAAAAAGCGATTTTGGCAATAAAATTTAAAACGCGTGTAAAACATAAACCAAACGATGAAATTGGTTATTTCTTCTTGTATAATGATCAACTCGATACTCCCTAGCCCCCAACAGCCTTTTTTTTCATAACACTTTAACCAGAGTGACGGGAGAGCGGCATTTCAGAAAACGTGCTTATCTCGGCAAGAAAAAGCGATTTCGGCAATAAAATTTAAAACGCGTGTAAAACATAAACCAAACGATGAAATTGGTTATTTCTTCATGTATAATGATCAACTCGATACTCCCTAGCCTCCAACAGCCTTTTTTTTCATAACACTTTAACCAGAGTGACGGGAGAGCGGCATTTCAGAAAACGTGCTTATCTCGGCGAGAAAAGCGATTTCGGCAATTAAATTTTAAAACGCGTGTAAAACATAAACCAAACGATGAAATTGGTTATTTCTTCATGTATAATGATCAACTCGATACTCCCTAGCCCCCAACAGCCTTTTTTTCATAACACTTTAACCAGAGTGACGGTGAGAGCGGCATTTCAGAAAACGTGCTTATCTCGGCGAGAAAAAGCGATTTCGGCAATAAAATTTAAAACGCGTGTAAAACATAAACCAAACGATGAAATTGGTTATTTCTTCATGTATAATGATCAACTCGATACTCCCTAGCCCCCAACAGCCTTTTTTTTCATAACACTTTAACCAGAGTGACGGGAGAGCGGCATTTCAGAAAACGTGCTTATCTCGGCGAGAAAAAGCGATTTCGGCAATAAAATTTAAAACGCGTGTAAAACATAAACCAAACGATGAAAATTGGTTATTTCTTCATGTATAATGATCAACTCGATACTCCTAGCCCCCAACAGCCTTTTTTTTCATAACACTTTAACCAGAGTGACGGGAGAGCGGCATTTCAGAAAACGTGCTTATCTCGGCGAGAAAAAGCGATTTCGGCAATAAAATTTAAAACGCGTGTAAAACATAAACCAAACGATGAAATTGGTTATTTCTTCATGTATAATGATCAACTCGATACTCCCTAGCCCCCAACAGCCTTTTTTTTCATAACACTTTAACCAGAGTGACGGGAGAGCGGCATTTCAGAAAACGTGCTTATCTCGGCGAGAAAAAGCGATTTCGGCAATAAAATTTAAAACGCGTGTAAAACATAAACCAAACGATGAAATTGGTTATTTCTTCATGTATAATGATCAACTCGATACTCCCTAGCCCCCAACAGCCTTTTTTTTCATAACACTTTAACCAGAGTGACGGGAGAGCGGCATTTCAGAAAACGTGCTTATCTCGGCGAGAAAAAGCGATTTCGGCAATAAAATTTAAAACGCGTGTAAAACATAAACCAAACGATGAAATTGGTTATTTCTTCATGTATAATGATCAACTCGATACTCCCTAGCCCCCACAGCAGCCTTTTTTTTCATAACACTTTAACCAGAGTGACGGGAGAGCGGCATTTCAGAAAACGTGCTTATCTCGGCGAGAAAAAGCGATTTCGGCAATAAAATTTAAAACGCGTGTAAAACATAAACCAAACGATGAAATTGGTTATTTCTTCATGTATAATGATCAACTCGATACTCCCTAGCCCCCAACAGCCTTTTTTTTCATAACACTTTAACCAGAGTGACGGGAGAGCGGCATTTCAGAAAACGTGCTTATCTCGGCGAGAAAAAGCGATTTCGGCAATAAAATTTAAAACGCGTGTAAAACATAAACCAAACGATGAAATTGGTTATTTCTTCATGTATAATGATCAACTCGATACTCCCTAGCCCCCAACAGCCTTTTTTTTCATAACACTTTAACCAGAGTGACGGGAGAGCGGCATTTCAGAAAACGTGCTTATCTCGGCGAGAAAAAGCGATTTCGGCAATAAAATTTAAAACGCGTGTAAAACATAAACCAAACGATGAAATTGGTTATTTCTTCATGTATAATGATCAACTCGATACTCCCTAGCCCCCAACAGCCTTTTTTTTCATAACACTTTAACCAGAGTGACGGGAGAGCGGCATTTCAGAAAACGTGCTTATCTCGGCGAGAAAAAGCGATTTCGGCAATAAAATTTAAAACGCGTGTAAAACATAAACCAAACGATGAAATTGGTTATTTCTTCATGTATAATGATCAACTCGATACTCCCTAGCCCCCAACAGCCTTTTTTTTCATAACACTTTAACCAGAGTGACGGGAGAGCGGCATTTCAGAAAACGTGCTTATCTCGGCGAGAAAAAGCGATTTCGGCAATAAAATTTAAAACGCGTGTAAAACATAAACCAAACGATGAAATTGGTTATTTCTTCATGTATAATGATCAACTCGATACTCCCTAGCCCCCAACAGCCTTTTTTTTCATAACACTTTAACCAGAGTGACGGGAGAGCGGCATTTCAGAAAACGTGCTTATCTCGGCGAGAAAAAGCGATTTCGGCAATAAAATTTAAAACGCGTGTAAAACATAAACCAAACGATGAAATTGGTTATTTCTTCATGTATAATGATCAACTCGATACTCCCTAGCCCCCAACAGCCTTTTTTTTCATAACACTTTAACCAGAGTGACGGGAGAGCGGCATTTCAGAAAACGTGCTTATCTCGGCGAGAAAAAGCGATTTCGGCAATAACATTTAAAACGCGTGTAAAACATAAACCAAACGATGAAATTGGTTATTTCTTCATGTATAATGATCAACTCGATACTCCCTAGCCCCCAACAGCCTTTTTTTTCATAACACTTTAACCAGAGTGACGGGAGAGCGGCATTTCAGAAAACGTGCTTATCTCGGCGAGAAAAAGCGATTTCGGCAATAAAATTTAAAACGCGTGTAAAACATAAACCAAACGATGAAATTGGTTATTTCTTCATGTATAATGATCAACTCGATACTCCCTAGCCCCCAACAGCCTTTTTTTTTCATAACACTTTACCAGAGTGACGGGAGAGCGGCATTTCAGAAAACGTGCTTATCTCGGCGAGAAAAAGCGATTTCGGCAATAAAAATTTAAAACGCGTGTAAAACATAAACCAAACGATGAAATTGGTTATTTCTTCATGTATAATGATCAACTCGATACTCCCTAGCCCCCAACAGCCTTTTTTTTCATAACACTTTAACCAGAGTGACGGGAGAGCGGCATTTCAGAAAACGTGCTTATCTCGGCGAGAAAAAGCGATTTCGCAATAAAATTTAAAACGCGTGTAAAACATAAACCAAACGATGAAATTGGTTATTTCTTCATGTATAATGATCAACTCGATACTCCCTAGCCCCCAACAGCCTTTTTTTCATAACACTTTAACCAGAGTGACGGGAGAGCGGCATTTCAGAAAACGTGCTTATCTCGGCGAGAAAAAGCGATTTCGGCAATAAATTTAAAACGCGTGTAAAACATAAACCAAACGATGAAATTGGTTATTTCTTCATGTATAATGATCAACTCGATACTCCCTAGCCCCCAACAGCCTTTTTTTTCATAACACTTTAACCAGAGTGACGGGAGAGCGGCATTTCAGAAAACGTGCTTATCTCGGCGAGAAAAAGCGATTTCGGCAATAAAATTTAAAACGCGTGTAAAACATAAACCAAACGATGAAATTGGTTATTTCTTCATGTATAATGATCAACTCGATACTCCCTAGCCCCAACAGCCTTTTTTTTCATAACACTTTAACCAGAGTGACGGGAGAGCGGCATTTCAGAAAACGTGCTTATCTCGGCGAGAAAAAGCGATTTCGGCAATAAAATTTAAAACGCGTGTAAAACATAAACCAAACGATGAAATTGGTTATTTCTTCATGTATAATGATCAACTCGATACTCCCTAGCCCCCAACAGCCTTTTTTTTCATAACACTTTAACCAGAGTGACGGGAGAGCGGCATTTCAGAAAACGTGCTTATCTCGGCGAGAAAAAGCGATTTCGGCAATAAAATTTAAAACGCGTGTAAAACATAAACCAAACGATGAAATTGGTTATTTCTTCATGTATAATGATCAACTCGATACTCCCTAGCCCCCAACAGCCTTTTTTTTCATAACACTTTAACCAGAGTGACGGGAGAGCGGCATTTCAGAAAACGTGCTTATCTCGGCGAGAAAAAGCGATTTCGGCAATAAAATTTAAAACGCGTGTAAAACATAAACCAAACGATGAAATTGGTTATTTCTTCATGTATAATGATCAACTCGATACTCCCTAGCCCCCAACAGCCTTTTTTTTCATAACACTTTAACCAGAGTGACGGGAGAGCGGCATTTCAGAAAACGTGCTTATCTCGGCGAGAAAAAGCGATTTCGGCAATAAAATTTAAAACGCGTGTAAAACATAAACCAAACGATGAAATTGGTTATTTCTTCATGTATAATGATCAACTCGATACTCCCTAGCCCCCAACAGCCTTTTTTTCATAACACTTTAACCAGAGTGACGGGAGAGCGGCATTTCAGAAAACGTGCTTATCTCGGCGAGAAAAAGCGATTTCGGCAATAAAATTTAAAACACGTGTAAAACATAAACCAAACGATGAAATTGGTTATTTCTTCATGTATAATGATCAACTCGATACTCCCTAGCCCCCAACAGCCTTTTTTTTCATAACACTTTAACCAGAGTGACGGGGAGAGCGGCATTTCAGAAAACGTGCTTATCTCGGCGAGAAAAAGCGATTTCGGCAATAAAATTTAAAACACGTGTAAAACATAAACCAAACGATGAAATTGGTTATTTCTTCATGTATAATGATCAACTCGATACTCCCTAGCCCCCAACAGCCTTTTTTTTCATAACACTTTAACCAGAGTGACGGGAGAGCGGCATTTCAGAAAACGTGCTTATCTGGGCGAGAAAAAGCGATTTCGGCAATAAAATTAAAACGCGTGTAAAACATAAACCAAACGATGAAATTGGTTATTTCTTCATGTATAATGATCAACTCGATACTCCCTAGCCCCAACAGCCTTTTTTTTCATAACACTTTAACCAGAGTGACGGGAGAGCGGCATTTCAGAAAACGTGCTTATCTCGGCGAGAAAAAGCGATTTCGGCAATAATAAAACTTTAAAACGGTAACATAAACCAAACGATGAAATTGGTTATTTCTTCATGTATAATGATCAACTCGATACTCCCTAGCCCCCAACAGCCTTTTTTTTCATAACACTTTAACCAGAGTGACGGGAGAGCGGCATTTCAGAAAACGTGCTTATCTCGGCGAGAAAAAGCGATTTCGGCAATAAAATTTAAAACGCGTGTAAAACATAAACCAAACGATGAAATTGGTTATTTCTTCATGTATAATGATCAACTCGATACTCCCTAGCCCCCAACAGCCTTTTTTTTCATAACACTTTAACCAGAGTGACGGGAGAGCGGCATTTCAGAAAACGTGCTTATCTCGGCGAGAAAAAGCGATTTCGGCAATAAAATTTAAAACGCGTGTAAAACATAAACCAAACGATGAAATTGGTTATTTCTTCATGTATAATGATCAACTCGATACTCCCTAGCCCCCAACAGCCTTTTTTTTCATAACACTTTAACCAGAGTGACGGGAGAGCGGCATTTCAGAAAACGTGCTTATCTCGGCGAGAAAAAGCGATTTCGGCAATAAAATTTAAAACGCGTGTAAAACATAAACCAAACGATGAAATTGGTTATTTCTTCATGTATAATGATCAACTCGATACTCCCTAGCCCCCAACAGCCTTTTTTTTCATAACACTTTAACCAGAGTGACGGGAGAGCGGCATTTCAGAAAACGTGCTTATCTCGGCGAGAAAAAGCGATTTCGGCAATAAAATTTAAAACGCGTGTAAAACATAAACCAAACGATGAAATTGGTTATTTCTTCATGTATAATGATCAACTCGATACTCCCTAGCCCCCAACAGCCTTTTTTTTCATAACACTTTAACCAGAGTGACGGGAGAGCGGCATTTCAGAAAACGTGCTTATCTCGGCGAGAAAAAGCGATTTCGGCAATAAAATTTAAAACGCGTGTAAAACATAAACCAAACGATGAAATTGGTTATTTCTTCATGTATAATGATCAACTCGATACTCCCTAGCCCCCAACAGCCTTTTTTTTCATAACACTTTAACCAGAGTGACGGGAGAGCGGCATTTCAGAAAACGTGCTTATCTCGGCGAGAAAAAGCGATTTCGGCAATAAAATTTAAAACGCGTGTAAAACATAAACCAAACGATGAAATTGGTTATTTCTTCATGTATAATGATCAACTCGATACTCCCTAGCCCCCAACAGCCTTTTTTTTCATAACACTTTAACCAGAGTGACGGGAGAGCGGCTATTTCAGAAAACGTGCTTATCTCGGCGAGAAAAAGCGATTTCGGCAATAAAATTTAAAACGCGTGTAAAACATAAACCAAACGATGAAATTGGTTATTTCTTCATGTATAATGATCAACTCGATACTCCCTAGCCCCCAACAGCCTTTTTTTTCATGACACTTTAACAGAGTGACGGGAGAGGGCATTTCAGTAAACGTGCTTATTCTCGGCGAGGAAAAAGCGATTTGTTCGGCAATATTTAAAACGCGTGTAAAACATAAACCAAACGATGAAATTGGTTATTTCTTCATGTATAATGATCAACTCGATACTCCCTAGCCCCCAACAGCCTTTTTTTTCATAACACTTTAACCAGAGTGACGGGAGAGCGGCATTTCAGAAAACGTGCTTATCTCGGCGAGAAAAAGCGATTTCGGCAATAAAATTTAAAACGCGTGTAAAACATAAACCAAACGATGAAATTGGTTATTTCTTCATGTATAATGATCAACTCGATACTCCCTAGCCCCCAACAGCCTTTTTTTTCATAACACTTTAACCAGAGTGACGGGAGAGCGGCATTTCAGAAAACGTGCTTATCTCGGCGAGAAAAAGCGATTTCGGCAATAAAATTTAAAACGCGTGTAAAACATAAACCAAACGATGAAATTGGTTATTTCTTCATGTATAATGATCAACTCGATACTCCCTAGCCCCCAACAGCCTTTTTTTTCATAACACTTTAACCAGAGTGACGGGAGAGCGGCATTTCAGAAAACGTGCTTATCTCGGCGAGAAAAAGCGATTTCGGCAATAAAATTTAAAACGCGTGTAAAACATAAACCAAACGATGAAATTGGTTATTTCTTCATGTATAATGATCAACTCGATACTCCCTAGCCCCCAACAGCCTTTTTTTTCATAACACTTTAACCAGAGTGACGGGAGAGCGGCATTTCAGAAAACGTGCTTATCTCGGCGAGAAAAAGCGATTTCGGCAATAAAATTTAAAACGCGTGTAAAACATAAACCAAACGATGAAATTGGTTATTTCTTCATGTATAATGATCAACTCGATACTCCCTAGCCCCCAACAGCCTTTTTTTTCATAACACTTTAACCAGAGTGACGGGAGAGCGGCATTTCAGAAAACGTGCTTATCTCGGCGAGAAAAAGCGATTTCGGCAATAAAATTTAAAACGCGTGTAAAACATAAACCAAACGATGAAATTGGTTATTTCTTCATGTATAATGATCAACTCGATACTCCCTAGCCCCCAACAGCCTTTTTTTTCATAACACTTTAACCAGAGTGACGGGAGAGCGGCATTTCAGAAAACGTGCTTATCTCGGCGAGAAAAAGCGATTTCGGCAATAAAATTTAAAACGCGTGTAAAACATAAACCAAACGATGAAATTGGTTATTTCTTCATGTATAATGATCAACTCGATACTCCCTAGCCCCCAACAGCCTTTTTTTTCATAACACTTTAACCAGAGTGACGGGAGAGCGTCATTTCAGAAAACGTGCTTATCTCGGCGAGAAAAAGCGATTTCGGCAATAAAATTTAAAACGCGTGTAAAACATAAACCAAACGATGAAATTGGTTATTTCTTCATGTATAATGATCAACTCGATACTCCCTAGCCCCCAACAGCCTTTTTTTTCATAACACTTTAACCAGAGTGACGGGAGAGCGGCATTTCAGAAAACGTGCTTATCTCGGCGAGAAAAAGCGATTTCGGCAATAAAATTTAAAACGCGTGTAAAACATAAACCAAACGATGAAATTGGTTATTTCTTCATGTATAATGATCAACTCGATACTCCCTAGCCCCCAACAGCCTTTTTTTTCATAACACTTTAACCAGAGTGACGGGAGAGCGGCATTTCAGAAAACGTGCTTATCTCGGCGAGAAAAAGCGATTTCGGCAATAAAATTTAAAACGCGTGTAAAACATAAACCAAACGATGAAATTGGTTATTTCTTCATGTATAATGATCAACTCGATACTCCCTAGCCCCCAACAGCCTTTTTTTTCATAACACTTTAACCAGAGTGACGGGAGAGCGGCATTTCAGAAAACGTGCTTATCTCGGCGAGAAAAAGCGATTTCGGCAATAAAATTTAAAACGCGTGTAAAACATAAACCAAACGATGAAATTGGTTATTTCTTCATGTATAATGATCAACTCGATACTCCCTAGCCCCCAACAGCCTTTTTTTTCATAACACTTTAACCAGAGTGACGGGAGAGCGGCATTTCAGAAAACGTGCTTATCTCGGCGAGAAAAAGCGATTTCGGCAATAAAATTTAAAACGCGTGTAAAACATAAACCGAACGATGAAATTGGTTATTTCTTCATGTATAATGATCAACTCGATACTCCCTAGCCCCCAACAGCCTTTTTTTCATAACACTTTAACCAGAGTGACGGGAGAGCGGCATTTCAGAAAACGTTCTTATCTCGGCGAGAAAAAGCGATTTCGGCAATACAATTTAAAACGCGTGTAAAACATAAACCGAACGATGAAATTGGTTATTTCTTCATGTATAATGATCAACTCGATACTCCCTAGCCCCCAACAGCCTTTTTTTTCATAACACTTTAACCAGAGTGACGGGAGAGCGGCATTTCAGAAAACGTGCTTATCTCGGCAAGAAAAAGCGATTTCGGCAATAAAATTTAAAACGCGTGTAAAACATAAACCAAACGATGAAATTGGTTATTTCTTCATGTATAATGATCAACTCGATACTCCCTAGCCCCCAACAGCCTTTTTTTTCATAACACTTTAACCAGAGTGACGGGAGAGCGGCATTTCAGAAAACGTGCTTATCTCGGCGAGAAAAAGCGATTTCGGCAATAAAATTTAAAACGCGTGTAAAACATAAACCAAACGATGAAATTGGTTATTTCTTCATGTATAATGATCAACTCGATACTCCCTAGCCCCCAACAGCCTTTTTTTTCATAACACTTTAACCAGAGTGACGGGAGAGCGGCATTTCAGAAAACGTGCTTATCTCGGCGAGAAAAAGCGATTTCGGCAATAAAATTTAAAACGCGTGTAAAACATAAACCAAACGATGAAATTGGTTATTTCTTCATGTATAATGATCAACTCGATACTCCCTAGCCCCCAACAGCCTTTTTTTTCATAACACTTTAACCAGAGTGACGGGGAGAGCGGCATTTCAGAAAACGTGCTTATCTCGGCGAGAAAAAGCGATTTCGGCAATAAAATTTAAAACGCGTGTAAAACATAAACCAAACGATGAGAATTGGTTATTTCTTCATGTATAATGATCAACTCGATACTCCCTAGCCCCCAACAGCCTTTTTTTTCATAACACTTTAACCAGAGTGACGGGAGAGCGGCATTTCAGAAAACGTGCTTATCTCGGCGAGAAAAAGCGATTTCGGCAATAAAATTTAAAACGCGTGTAAAACATAAACCAAACGATGAAATTGCTTATTTCTTCATGTATAATGATCAACTCGATACTCCCTAGCCCCCAACAGCCTTTTTTTTCATAACACTTTAACCAGAGTGACGGGAGAGCGGCATTTCAGAAAACGTGCTTATCTCGGCGAGAAAAAGCGATTTCGGCAATAAAATTTAAAACGCGTGTAAAACATAAACCAAACGATGAAATTGGTTTTTTCTTCATGTATAATGATCAACTCGATACTCCCTAGCCCCCAACAGCCTTTTTTTTCATAACACTTTAACCAGAGTGACGGGGAGAGCGGCATTTCAGAAAACGTGCTTATCTCGGCGAGAAAAAGCGATTTTCGGCAATAAAATTTAAAACGCGTGTAAAACATAAACCAAACGATGAAATTGGTTATTTCTTCATGTATAATGATCAACTCGATACTCCCTAGCCCCCAACAGCCTTTTTTTTCATAACACTTTAACCAGAGTGACGGGAGAGCGGCATTTCAGAAAACGTGCTTATCTCGGCGAGAAAAAGCGATTTCGGCAATAAAATTTAAAACGCGTGTAAAACATAAACCAAACGATGAAATTGGTTATTTCTTCATGTATAATGATCAACTCGATACTCCCTAGCCCCCAACAGCCTTTTTTTTCATAACACTTTAACCAGAGTGACGGGAGAGCGGCATTTCAGAAAACGTGCTTATCTCGGCGAGAAAAAGCGATTTCGGCAATAAAATTTAAAACGCGTGTAAAACATAAACCAAACGATGAAATTGGTTATTTCTTCATGTATAATGATCAACTCGATACTCCCTAGCCCCCAACAGCCTTTTTTTTCATAACACTTTAACCAGAGTGACGGGAGAGCGGCATTTCAGAAAACGTGCTTATCTCGGCGAGAAAAAGCGATTTCGGCAATAAAATTTAAAACGCGTGTAAAACATAAACCAAACGATGAAATTGGTTATTTCTTCATGTATAATGATCAACTCGATACTCCCTAGCCCCCAACAGCCTTTTTTTTCATAACACTTTAACCAGAGTGACGGGAGAGCGGCATTTCAGAAAACGTGCTTATCTCGGCGAGAAAAAGCGATTTCGGCAATAAAATTTAAAACGCGTGTAAAACATAAACCAAACGATGAAATTGGTTATTTCTTCATGTATAATGATCAACTCGATACTCCCTAGCCCCCGACAGCCTTTTTTTTCATAACACTTTAACCAGAGTGACGGGAGAGCGGCATTTCAGAAAACGTGCTTATCTCGGCGAGAAAAAGCGATTTCGGCAATAAAATTTAAAACGCGTGTAAAACATTAACCAAACGATGAAATTGGTTATTTCTTCATGTATAATGATCAACTCGATACTCCCTAGCCCCCAACAGCCTTTTTTTTCATAACACTTTAACCAGAGTGACGGGAGAGCGGCATTTCAGAAAACGTGCTTATCTCGGCGAGAAAAAGCGATTTCGGCAATAAAATTTAAAACGCGTGTAAAACATAAACCAAACGATGAAATTGCTTATTTCTTCATGTATAATGATCAACTCGATACTCCCTAGCCCCCAACAGCCTTTTTTTTCATAACACTTTAACCAGAGTGACGGGAGAGCGGCATTTCAGAAAACGTGCTTATCTCGGCGAGAAAAAGCGATTTCGGCAATAAAATTTAAAACGCGTGTAAAACATAAACCAAACGATGAAATTGGTTATTTCTTCATGTATAATGATCAACTCGATACTCCCTAGCCCCCAACAGCCTTTTTTTTCATAACACTTTAACCAGAGTGACGGGAGAGCGGCATTTCAGAAAACGTGCTTATCTCGGCGAGAAAAAGCGATTTCGGCAATAAAATTTAAAACGCGTGTAAAACATAAACCAAACGATGAAATTGGTTATTTCTTCATGTATAATGATCAACTCGATACTCCCTAGCCCCCAACAGCCTTTTTTTTCATAACACTTTAACCAGAGTGACGGGAGAGCGGCATTTCAGAAAACGTGCTTATCTCGGCGAGAAAAAGCGATTTCGGCAAGAAAATTTAAAACGCGTGTAAAACATAAACCAAACGATGAAATTGGTTATTTCTTCATGTATAATGATCAACTCGATACTCCCTAGCCCCCAACAGCCTTTTTTTTCATAACACTTTAACCAGAGTGACGGGAGAGCGGCATTTCAGAAAACGTGCTTATCTCGGCGAGAAAAAGCGATTTCGGCAATAAAATTTAAAACGCGTGTAAAACATAAACCAAACGATGAAATTGGTTATTTCTTCATGTATAATGATCAACTCGATACTCCCTAGCCCCCAACAGCCTTTTTTTTCATAACACTTTAACCAGAGTGACGGGAGAGCGGCATTTCAGAAAACGTGCTTATCTCGGCGAGAAAAAGCGATTTCGGCAATGAAATTTAAAACGCGTGTAAAACATAAACCAAACGATGAAATTGGTTATTTCTTCATGTATAATGATCAACTCGATACTCCCTAGCCCCCAACAGCCTTTTTTTTCATAACACTTTAACCAGAGTGACGGGAGAGCGGCATTTCAGAAAACGTGCTTATCTCGGCGAGAAAAAGCGATTTCGGCAATACAATTTAAAACGCGTGTAAAACATAAACCAAACAATGAAATTTGTTATTTCTTCATGTATAATGATCAACTCGATACTCCCTAGCCCCCAACAGCCTTTTTTTTCATAACACTTTAACCAGAGTGACGGGAGAGCGGCATTTCAGAAAACGTGCTTATCTCGGCGAGAAAAAGCGATTTCGGCAATAAAATTTAAAACGCGTGTAAAACATAAACCAAACGATGAAATTGGTTATTTCTTCATGTATAATGATCAACTCGATACTCCCTAGCCCCCAACAGCCTTTTTTTTCATAACACTTTAACCAGAGTGACGGGAGAGCGGCATTTCAGAAAACGTGCTTATCTCGGCGAGAAAAAGCGATTTCGGCAATAAAATTTAAAACGCGTGTAAAACATAAACCAAACGATGAAATTGGTTATTTCTTCATGTATAATGATCAACTCGATACTCCCTAGCCCCCAACAGCCTTTTTTTTCATAACACTTTAACCAGAGTGACGGGAGAGCGGCATTTCAGAAAACGAGCTTATCTCGGCGAGAAAAAGCGATTTCGGCAATAAAATTTAAAACGCGTGTAAAACATAAACCAAACGATGAAATTGGTTATTTCTTCATGTATAATGATCAACTCGATACTCCCTAGCCCCCAACAGCCTTTTTTTTCATAACACTTTAACCAGAGTGACGGGAGAGCGGCATTTCAGAAAACGTGCTTATCTCGGCGAGAAAAAGCGATTTCGGCAATAAAATTTAAAACGCGTGTAAAACATAAACCAAACGATGAAATTGGTTATTTCTTCATGTATAATGATCAACTCGATACTCCCTAGCCCCCAACAGCCTTTTTTTTCATAACACTTTAACCAGAGTGACGGGAGAGCGGCATTTCAGAAAACGTGCTTATCTCGGCGAGAAAAAGCGATTTCGGCAATAAAATTTAAAACGCGTGTAAAACATAAACCAAACGATGAAATTGGTTATTTCTTCATGTATAATGATCAACTCGATACTCCCTAGCCCCCAACAGCCTTTTTTTTCATAACACTTTAACCAGAGTGACGGGAGAGCGGCATTTCAGAAAACGTGCTTATCTCGGCGAGAAAAAGCGATTTCGGCAATAAAATTTAAAACGCGTGTAAAAAATAAACCAAACGATGAAATTGGTTATTTCTTCATGTATAATGATCAACTCGATACTCCCTAGCCCCCAACAGCCTTTTTTTTCATAACACTTTAACCAGAGTGACGGGAGAGCGGCATTTCAGAAAACGTGCTTATCTCGGCGAGAAAAAGCGATTTCGGCAATAAAATTTAAAACGCGTGTAAAACATAAACCAAACGATGAAATTGGTTATTTCTTCATGTATAATGATCAACTCGATACTCCCTAGCCCCCAACAGCCTTTTTTTTCATAACACTTTAACCAGAGTGACGGGAGAGCGGCATTTCAGAAAACGTGCTTATCTCGGCGAGAAAAAGCGATTTCGGCAATAAAATTTAAAACGCGTGTAAAACATAAACCAAACGATGAAATTAGTTATTTCTTCATGTATAATGATCAACTCGATACTCTCTAGCCCCCAACAGCCTTTTTTTTCATAACACTTTAACCAGAGTGACGGGAGAGCGGCATTTCAGAAAACGTGCTTATCTCGGCGAGAAAAAGCGATTTCGGCAATAAAATTTAAAACGCGTGTAAAACATAAACCAAACGATGAAATTGCTTATTTCTTCATGTATAATGATCAACTCGATACTCCCTAGCCCCCAACAGCCTTTTTTTTCATAACACTTTAACCAGAGTGACGGGAGAGCGGCATTTCAGAAAACGTGCTTATCTCGGCGAGAAAAAGCGATTTCGGCAATAAAATTTAAAACGCGTGTAAAACATAAACCAAACGATGAAATTGCTTATTTCTTCATGTATAATGATCAACTCGATACTCCCTAGCCCCCAACAGCCTTTTTTTTCATAACACTTTAACCAGAGTGACGGGAGAGCGGCATTTCAGAAAACGTGCTTATCTCGGCGAGAAAAAGCGATTTCGGCAATAAAATTTAAAACGCGTGTAAAACATAAACCAAACGATGAAATTGCTTATTTCTTCATGTATAATGATCAACTCGATACTCCCTAGCCCCCAACAGCCTTTTTTTTCATAACACTTTAACCAGAGTGACGGGAGAGCGGCATTTCAGAAAACGTGCTTATCTCGGCGAGAAAAAGCGATTTCGGCAATAAAATTTAAAACGCGTGTAAAACATAAACCAAACGATGAAATTGCTTATTTCTTCATGTATAATGATCAACTCGATACTCCCTAGCCCCCAACAGCCTTTTTTTTCATAACACTTTAACCAGAGTGACGGGAGAGCGGCATTTCAGAAAACGTGCTTATCTCGGCGAGAAAAAGCGATTTCGGCAAGAAAATTTAAAACGCGTGTAAAACATAAACCAAACGATGAAATTGGTTATTTCTTCATGTATAATGATCAACTCGATACTCCCTAGCCCCCAACAGCCTTTTTTTTCATAACACTTTAACCAGAGTGACGGGAGAGCGGCATTTCAGAAAACGTGCTTATCTCGGCGAGAAAAAGCGATTTCGGCAATAAAATTTAAAACGCGTGTAAAACATAAACCAAACGATGAAATTGGTTTTTTCTTCATGTATAATGATCAACTCGATACTCCCTAGCCCCCAACAGCCTTTTTTTTCATAACACTTTAACCAGAGTGACGGGAGAGCGGCATTTCAGAAAACGTGCTTATCTCGGCGAGAAAAAGCGATTTCGGCAATAAAATTTAAAACGCGTGTAAAACATAAACCAAACGATGAAATTGCTTATTTCTTCATGTATAATGATCAACTCGATACTCCCTAGCCCCCAACAGCCTTTTTTTTCATAACACTTTAACCAGAGTGACGGGAGAGCGGCATTTCAGAAAACGTGCTTATCTCGGCGAGAAAAAGCGATTTCGGCAATAAAATTTAAAACGCGTGTAAAACATAAACCAAACGATGAAATTGGTTATTTCTTCATGTATAATGATCAACTCGATACTCCCTAGCCCCCAACAGCCTTTTTTTTCATAACACTTTAACCAGAGTGACGGGAGAGCGGCATTTCAGAAAACGTGCTTATCTCGGCGAGAAAAAGCGATTTCGGCAATAAAATTTAAAACGCGTGTAAAACATAAACCAAACGATGAAATTGGTTATTTCTTCATGTATAATGATCAACTCGATACTCCCTAGCCCCCAACAGCCTTTTTTTTCATAACACTTTAACCAGAGTGACGGGAGAGCGGCATTTCAGAAAACGTGCTTATCTCGGCGAGAAAAAGCGATTTCGGCAATAAAATTTAAAACGCGTGTAAAACATAAACCAAACGATGAAATTGGTTATTTCTTCATGTATAATGATCAACTCGATACTCCCTAGCCCCCAACAGCCTTTTTTTTTCATAACACTTTAACCAGAGTGACGGGAGAGCGGCATTTCAGAAAACGTGCTTATCTCGGCGAGAAAAAGCGATTTCGGCAATAAAATTTAAAACGCGTGTAAAACATAAACCAAACGATGAAATTGGTTATTTCTTCATGTATAATGATCAACTCGATACTCCCTAGCCCCCAACAGCCTTTTTTTTCATAACACTTTAACCAGAGTGACGGGAGAGCGGCATTTCAGAAAACGTGCTTATCTCGGCGAGAAAAAGCGATTTCGGCAATAAAATTTAAAACGCGTGTAAAACATAAACCAAACGATGAAATTGGTTATTTCTTCATGTATAATGATCAACTCGATACTCCCTAGCCCCCAACAGCCTTTTTTTTCATAACACTTTAACCAGAGTGACGGGAGAGCGGCATTTCAGAAAACGTGCTTATCTCGGCGAGAAAAAGCGATTTCGGCAATAAAATTTAAAACGCGTGTAAAACATAAACCAAACGATGAAATTGGTTATTTCTTCATGTATAATGATCAACTCGATACTCCCTAGCCCCCAACAGCCTTTTTTTTCATAACACTTTAACCAGAGTGACGGGAGAGCGGCATTTCAGAAAACGTGCTTATCTCGGCGAGAAAAAGCGATTTCGGCAATAAAATTTAAAACGCGTGTAAAACATAAACCAAACGATGAAATTGGTTATTTCTTCATGTATAATGATCAACTCGATACTCCCTAGCCCCCAACAGCCTTTTTTTTCATAACACTTTAACCAGAGTGACGGGAGAGCGGCATTTCAGAAAACGTGCTTATCTCGGCGAGAAAAAGCGATTTCGGCAATAAAATTTAAAACGCGTGTAAAACATAAACCAAACGATGAAATTGGTTATTTCTTCATGTATAATGATCAACTCGATACTCCCTAGCCCCCAACAGCCTTTTTTTTCATAACACTTTAACCAGAGTGACGGGAGAGCGGCATTTCAGAAAACGTGCTTATCTCGGCGAGAAAAAGCGATTTCGGCAATAAAATTTAAAACGCGTGTAAAACATAAACCAAACGATGAAATTGGTTATTTCTTCATGTATAATGATCAACTCGATACTCCCTAGCCCCCAACAGCCTTTTTTTTCATAACACTTTAACCAGAGTGACGGGAGAGCGGCATTTCAGAAAACGTGCTTATCTCGGCGAGAAAAAGCGATTTCGGCAATAAAATTTAAAACGCGTGTAAAACATAAACCAAACGATGAAATTGGTTATTTCTTCATGTATAATGATCAACTCGATACTCCCTAGCCCCCAACAGCCTTTTTTTTCATAACACTTTAACCAGAGTGACGGGAGAGCGGCATTTCAGAAAACGTGCTTATCTCGGCGAGAAAAAGCGATTTCGGCAATAAAATTTAAAACGCGTGTAAAACATAAACCAAACGATGAAATTGGTTATTTCTTCATGTATAAAGATCAACTCGATACTCCCTAGCCCCCAACAGCCTTTTTTTTCATAACACTTTAACCAGAGTGACGGGAGAGCGGCATTTCAGAAAACGTGCTTATCTCGGCGAGAAAAAGCGATTTCGGCAATAAAATTTAAAACGCGTGTAAAACATAAACCAAACGATGAAAGTGGTTATTTCTTCATGTATAATGATCAACTCGATACTCCCTAGCCCCCAACAGCCTTTTTTTTCATAACACTTTAACCAGAGTGACGGGAGAGCGGCATTTCAGAAAACGTGCTTATCTCGGCGAGAAAAAGCGATTTCGGCAATAAAATTTAAAACGCGTGTAAAACATAAACCAAACGATGAAATTGGTTATTTCTTCATGTATAATGATCAACTCGATACTCCCTAGCCCCCAACAGCCTTTTTTTTCATAACACTTTAACCAGAGTGACGGGAGAGCGGCATTTCAGAAAACGTGCTTATCTCGGCGAGAAAAAGCGATTTCGGCAATAAAATTTAAAACGCGTGTAAAACATAAACCAAACGATGAAATTGGTTATTTCTTCATGTATAATGATCAACTCGATACTCCCTAGCCCCCAACAGCCTTTTTTTTCATAACACTTTAACCAGAGTGACGGGAGAGCGGCATTTCAGAAAACGTGCTTATCTCGGCGAGAAAAAGCGATTTCGGCAATAAAATTTAAAACGCGTGTAAAACATAAACCAAACGATGAAATTGGTTATTTCTTCATGTATAATGATCAACTCGATACTCCCTAGCCCCCAACAGCCTTCTTTTTCATAACACTTTAACCAGAGTGACGGGAGAGCGGCATTTCAGAAAACGTGCTTATCTCGGCGAGAAAAAGCGATTTCGGCAATAAAATTTAAAACGCGTGTAAAACATAAACCAAACGATGAAATTGGTTATTTCGTCATGTATAATGATCAACTCGATACTCCCTAGCCCCCAACAGCCTTTTTTTTCATAACACTTTAACCAGAGTGACGGGAGAGCGGCATTTCAGAAAACGTGCTTATCTCGGCGAGAAAAAGCGATTTCGGCAATAAAATTTAAAACGCGTGTAAAACATAAACCAAACGATGAAATTGGTTATTTCTTCATGTATAATGATCAACTCGATACTCCCTAGCCCCCAACAGCCTTTTTTTTCATAACACTTTAACCAGAGTGACGGGAGAGCGGCATTTCAGAAAACGTGCTTATCTCGGCGAGAAAAAGCGATTTCGGCAATAAAATTTAAAACGCGTGTAAAACATAAACCAAACGATGAATTTGGTTATTTCTTCATGTATAATGATCAACTCGATACTCCCTAGCCCCCAACAGCCTTTTTTTTCATAACACTTTAACCAGAGTGACGGGAGAGCGGCATTTCAGAAAACGTGCTTATCTCGGCGAGAAAAAGCGATTTCGGCAATAAAATTTAAAACGCGTGTAAAACATAAACCAAACGATGAAACTGGTTATTTCTTCATGTATAATGATCAACTCGATACTCCCTAGCCCCCAACAGCCTTTTTTTTCATAACACTTTAACCAGAGTGACGGGAGAGCGGCATTTCAGAAAACGTGCTTATCTCGGCGAGAAAAAGCGATTTCGGCAATAAAATTTAAAACGCGTGTAAAACATAAACCAAACGATGAAATTGGTTATTTCTTCATGTATAATGATCAACTCGATACTCCCTAGCCCCCAACAGCCTTTTTTTTCATAACACTTTAACCAGAGTGACGGGAGAGCGGCATTTCAGAAAACGTGCTTATCTCGGCGAGAAAAAGCGATTTCGGCAATAAAATTTAAAACGCGTGTAAAACATAAACCAAACGATGAAATTGGTTATTTCTTCATGTATAATGATCAACTCGATACTCCCTAGCCCCCAACAGCCTTTTTTTTCATAACACTTTAACCAGAGTGACGGGAGAGCGGCATTTCAGAAAACGTGCTTATCTCGGCGAGAAAAAGCGATTTCGGCAATAAAATTTAAAACGCGTGTAAAACATAAACCAAACGATGAAATTGGTTATTTCTTCATGTATAATGATCAACTCGATACTCCCTAGCCCCCAACAGCCTTTTTTTTCTTAACACTTTAACCAGAGTGACGGGAGAGCGGCATTTCAGAAAACGTGCTTATCTCGGCGAGAAAAAGCGATTTCGGCAATAAAATTTAAAACGCGTGTAAAACATAAACCAAACGATGAAATTGGTTATTTCTTCATGTATAATGATCAACTCGATACTCCCTAGCCCCCAACAGCCTTTTTTTTCATAACACTTTAACCAGAGTGACGGGAGAGCGGCATTTCAGAAAACGTGCTTATCTCGGCGAGAAAAAGCGATTTCGGCAATAAAATTTAAAACGCGTGTAAAACATAAACCAAACGATGAAATTGGTTATTTCTTCATGTATAATGATCAACTCGATACTCCCTAGCCCCCAACAGCCTTTTTTTTCATAACACTTTAACCAGAGTGACGGGAGAGCGGCATTTCAGAAAACGTGCTTATCTCGGCGAGAAAAAGCGATTTCGGCAATAAAATTTAAAACGCGTGTAAAACATAAACCAAACGATGAAATTGGTTTTTTCTTCATGTATAATGATCAACTCGATACTCCCTAGCCCCCAACAGCCTTTTTTTTCATAACACTTTAACCAGAGTGACGGGAGAGCGGCATTTCAGAAAACGTGCTTATCTCGGCGAGAAAAAGCGATTTCGGCAATAAAATTTAAAACGCGTGTAAAACATTAACCAAACGATGAAATTGGTTATTTCTTCATGTATAATGATCAACTCGATACTCCCTAGCCCCCAACAGCCTTTTTTTTCATAACACTTTAACCAGAGTGACGGGAGAGCGGCATTTCAGAAAACGTGCTTATCTCGGCGAGAAAAAGCGATTTCGGCAATAAAATTTAAAACGCGTGTAAAACATAAACCAAACGATGAAATTGGTTATTTCTTCATGTATAATGATCAACTCGATACTCCCTAGCCCCCAACAGCCTTTTTTTTCATAACACTTTAACCAGAGTGACGGGAGAGCGGCATTTCAGAAAACGTGCTTATCTCGGCGAGAAAAAGCGATTTCGGCAATAAAATTTAAAACGCGTGTAAAACATAAACCAAACGATGAAATTGGTTATTTCTTCATGTATAATGATCAACTCGATACTCCCTAGCCCCCAACAGCCTTTTTTTCCATAACACTTTAACCAGAGTGACGGGAGAGCGGCATTTCAGAAAACGTGCTTATCTCGGCGAGAAAAAGCGATTTCGGCAATAAAATTTAAAACGCGTGTAAAACATAAACCAAACGATGAAATTGGTTATTTCTTCATGTATAATGATCAACTCGATACTCCCTAGCCCCCAACAGCCTTTTTTTTCATAACACTTTAACCAGAGTGACGGGAGAGCGGCATTTCAGAAAACGTGCTTATCTCGGCGAGAAAAAGCGATTTCGGCAATAAAATTTAAAACGCGTGTAAAACATAAACCAAACGATGAAATTGGTTATTTCTTCATGTATAATGATCAACTCGATACTCCCTAGCCCCCAACAGCCTTTTTTTTCATAACACTTTAACCAGAGTGACGGGAGAGCGGCATTTCAGAAAACGTGCTTATCTCGGCGAGAAAAAGCGATTTCGGCAATAAAATTTAAAACGCGTGTAAAACATAAACCAAACGATGAAATTGGTTATTTCTTCATGTATAATGATCAACTCGATACTCCCTAGCCCCCAACAGCCTTTTTTTTCATAACACTTTAACCAGAGTGACGGGAGAGCGGCATTTCAGAAAACGTGCTTATCTCGGCGAGAAAAAGCGATTTCGGCAATAAAATTTAAAACGCGTGTAAAACATAAACCAAACGATGAAATTGGTTATTTCTTCATGTATAATGATCAACTCGATACTCCCTAGCCCCCAACAGCCTTTTTTTTCATAACACTTTAACCAGAGTGACGGGAGAGCGGCATTTCAGAAAACGTGCTTATCTCGGCGAGAAAAAGCGATTTCGGCAATAAAATTTAAAACGCGTGTAAAACATAAACCAAACGATGAAATTGGTTATTTCTTCATGTATAATGATCAACTCGATACTCCCTAGCCCCCAACAGCCTTTTTTTTCTTAACACTTTAACCAGAGTGACGGGAGAGCGGCATTTCAGAAAACGTGCTTATCTCGGCGAGAAAAAGCGATTTCGGCAATAAAATTTAAAACGCGTGTAAAACATAAACCAAACGATGAAATTGGTTATTTCTTCATGTATAATGATCAACTCGATACTCCCTAGCCCCCAACAGCCTTTTTTTTCATAACACTTTAACCAGAGTGACGGGAGAGCGGCATTTCAGAAAACGTGCTTATCTCGGCGAGAAAAAGCGATTTCGGCAATAAAATTTAAAACGCGTGTAAAACATAAACCAAACGATGAAATTGGTTATTTCTTCATGTATAATGATCAACTCGATACTCCCTAGCCCCCAACAGCCTTTTTTTTCATAACACTTTAACCAGAGTGACGGGAGAGCGGCATTTCAGAAAACGTGCTTATCTCGGCGAGAAAAAGCGATTTCGGCAATAAAATTTAAAACGCGTGTAAAACATAAACCAAACGATGAAATTGGTTTTTTCTTCATGTATAATGATCAACTCGATACTCCCTAGCCCCCAACAGCCTTTTTTTTCATAACACTTTAACCAGAGTGACGGGAGAGCGGCATTTCAGAAAACGTGCTTATCTCGGCGAGAAAAAGCGATTTCGGCAATAAAATTTAAAACGCGTGTAAAACATTAACCAAACGATGAAATTGGTTATTTCTTCATGTATAATGATCAACTCGATACTCCCTAGCCCCCAACAGCCTTTTTTTTCACAACACTTTAACCAGAGTGACGGGAGAGCGGCATTTCAGAAAACGTGCTTATCTCGGCGAGAAAAAGCGATTTCGGCAATAAAATTTAAAACGCGTGTAAAACATAAACCAAACGATGAAATTGGTTATTTCTTCATGTATAATGATCAACTCGATACTCCCTAGCCCCCAACAGCCTTTTTTTTCATAACACTTTAACCAGAGTGACGGGAGAGCGGCATTTCAGAAAACGTGCTTATCTCGGCGAGAAAAAGCGATTTCGGCAATAAAATTTAAAACGCGTGTAAAACATAAACCAAACGATGAAATTGGTTATTTCTTCATGTATAATGATCAACTCGATACTCCCTAGCCCCCAACAGCCTTTTTTTTCATAACACTTTAACCAGAGTGACGGGAGAGCGGCATTTCAGAAAACGTGCTTATCTCGGCGAGAAAAAGCGATTTCGGCAATAAAATTTAAAACGCGTGTAAAACATAAACCAAACGATGAAATTGGTTATTTCTTCATGTATAATGATCAACTCGATACTCCCTAGCCCCCAACAGCCTTTTTTTTCATAACACTTTAACCAGAGTGACGGGAGAGCGGCATTTCAGAAAACGTGCTTATCTCGGCGAGAAAAAGCGATTTCGGCAATAAAATTTAAAACGCGTGTAAAACATAAACCAAACGATGAAATTGGTTATTTCTTCATGTATAATGATCAACTCGAGTCGAGCTCCAGGGAGAGAGGCTGATTTTTCGCTTTTTGAGGCCGACCGACGAACCGGCGCGGGGCGGACTCAAAAGCCCGCAGAGCCGTAGGCACTTAGAAAAGTTTCGCCTTTGGCTGTGAGCTCCAGGGGGAGAGGCTGGTTTTGCGTTATTTTAGGCCGGCTGGAGAACCGGCGCGGGTCGGACGCACAATCCCCGCAGAGCCGTGGGCACTTAGAAAATTTTTGCCAAGTTGGCTCTGAGCGCCTGGTACCTAATATGGAAGTATAGAGGCCGACTTTCGGGCAAGATCACGCCGCGTTAGGCTTCCAGGACCCCGGCTAAGCAATTTTACCGGGCCGCCCGGTTCTTTTTTTGAACCAGCCCGGTTCTTTTTACACTTCCAGCTGGAGCTCAGCAGCGGCTTTTTGCGCAAGATCACGCCGGGTTAGGCTTCCAGGACCTCGGCTAAGCAATTCTACCGGGCCGCCCGGTTCTTTTTTTGAACCAGCCCGGTTCTTTTTACACTTCGAGCTGGAGCTCACGAGCGGCTTTTTGGACAAGATCACGCCGTGTTAGGCTTCCAGAGCCCCGGCTAAGCAATTTTACCGGCCCGCCCGGTTCTTTTTTTTAACCAGCCCGGTTCTTTTTACACTTCCAGCTGGAGCTCAGCAGCGGGTTTTTGGACAAGATCACGCCGTGTTAGGCTTCCAGAGCCCCGGCTAAGCAATTTTACAGGGTCGCCCGGTTCTTTTTTTTAACCAGCCCGGTTTTTTTTTTACACTTCCAGCTGGAGCTCAGCAGCGGCTTTTTGCACAGTATCACGCCGGGTTAGGCTTCCAGAGCCCCGGCTAAGCAATTTTACCGGGCCGCCCGGTTCTTTTTTTTAACCAGCCCGGTTCTTTTTACACTTCCAGCTGGAGCTCAGCAGCGGCTTTTTGGACAAGATCACGCCGTGTTAGGCTTCCAGAGCCCCGGCTAAGCAATTTTACCGGGTCGCCCGGTTCTTTTTTTTAACCAGCCCGGTTCTTTTTACACTTCCAGCTGGAGCTCAGCAGCGGCTTTTTGGACAAGATCACGCCGTGTTAGGCTTCCAGAGCCCCGGCTAAGCAATTTTACCGGGTCGCCCGGTTCTTTTTTTAACCAGCCCGGTTCTTTTTACACTTCCAGCTGGAGCTCAGCAGCGGCTTTTTGGACAAGATCACGCCGTGTTAGGCTTCCAGAGCCCCGGCTAAGCAATTTTACCGGGTCGCCCGGTTCTTTTTTTAACCAGCCCGGTTCTTTTTACACTTCCAGCTGGAGCTCAGCATCGTGTAAAACATAAACCAAACGATGAAATTGGTTATTTCTTCATGTATAATGATCAACTCGATACTCCCTAGCCCCCAACAGACTTTTTTTTCATAACACTTTAACCAGAGTGACGGGAGAGCGGCATTTCAGAAAACGTGCTTATCTCGGCGAGAAAAAGCGATTTCGGCAATAAAATTTAAAACGCGTGTAAAACATAAACCAAACGAGGAAATTGGTTATTTCTTCATGTATAATGATCAACTCGATACTCCCTAGCCCCCAACAGCCTTTTTTTTCATAACACTTTAACCAGAGTGACGGGAGAGCGGCATTTCAGAAAACGTGCTTATCTCGGCGAGAAAAAGCGATTTCGGCAATAAAATTTAAAACGCGTGTAAAACATAAACCAAACGAGGAAATTGGTTATTTCTTCATGTATAATGATCAACTCGATACTCCCTAGCCCCCAACAGCCTTTTTTTTCATAACACTTTAACCAGAGTGACGGGAGAGCGGCATTTCAGAAAACGTGCTTATCTCGGCGAGAAAAAGCGATTTCGGCAATAAAATTTAAAACGCGTGTAAAACATAAACCAAACGATGAAATTGGTTATTTCTTCATGTATAATGATCAACTCGATACTCCCTAGCCCCCAACAGCCTTTTTTTTCATAACACTTTAACCAGAGTGACGGGAGAGCGGCATTTCAGAAAACGTGCTTATCTCGGCGAGAAAAAGCGATTTCGGCAATAAAATTTAAAACGCGTGTAAAACATAAACCAAACGATGAAATTGCTTATTTCTTCATGTATAATGATCAACTCGATACTCCCTAGCCCCCAACAGCCTTTTTTTTCATAACACTTTAACCAGAGTGACGGGAGAGCGGCATTTCAGAAAACGTGCTTATCTCGGCGAGAAAAAGCGATTTCGGCAATAAAATTTAAAACGCGTGTAAAACATAAACCAAACGATGAAATTGGTTATTTCTTCATGTATAATGATCAACTCGATACTCCCTAGCCCCCAACAGCCTTTTTTTTCATAACACTTTAACCAGAGTGACGGGAGAGCGGCATTTCAGAAAACGTGCTTATCTCGGCGAGAAAAAGCGATTTCGGCAATAAAATTGAAAACGCGTGTAAAACATAAACCAAACGATGAAATTGGTTATTTCTTCATGTATAATGATCAACTCGATACTCCCTAGCCCCCAACAGCCTTTTTTTTCATAACACTTTAACCAGAGTGACGGGAGAGCGGCATTTCAGAAAACGTGCTTATCTCGGCGAGAAAAAGCGATTTCGGCAATAAAATTTAAAACGCGTGTAAAACATAAACCAAACGATGAAATTGGTTATTTCTTCATGTATAATGATCAACTCGATACTCCCTAGCCCCCAACAGCCTTTTTTTTCATAACACTTTAACCAGAGTGACGGGAGAGCGGCATTTCAGAAAACGTGCTTATCTCGGCGAGAAAAAGCGATTTCGGCAATAAAATTTAAAACGCGTGTAAAACATAAACCAAACGATGAAATTGGTTATTTCTTCATGTATAATGATCAACTCGATACTCCCTAGCCCCCAACAGCCTTTTTTTTCATAACACTTTAACCAGAGTGACGGGAGAGCGGCATTTCAGAAAACGTGCTTATCTCGGCGAGAAAAAGCGATTTCGGCAATAAAATTTAAAACGCGTGTAAAACATAAACCAAACGATGAAATTGGTTATTTCTTCATGTATAATGATCAACTCGATACTCCCTAGCCCCCAACAGCCTTTTTTTTCATAACACTTTAACCAGAGTGACGGGAGAGCGGCATTTCAGAAAACGTGCTTATCTCGGCGAGAAAAAGCGATTTCGGCAATAAAATTTAAAACGCGTGTAAAACATAAACCAAACGATGAAATTGGTTATTTCTTCATGTATAATGATCAACTCGATACTCCCTAGCCCCCAACAGCCTTTTTTTTCATAACACTTTAACCAGAGTGACGGGAGAGCGGCATTTCAGAAAACGTGCTTATCTCGGCGAGAAAAAGCGATTTCGGCAATAAAATTTAAAACGCGTGTAAAACATAAACCAAACGATGAAATTGGTTATTTCTTCATGTATAATGATCAACTCGATACTCCCTAGCCCCCAACAGCCTTTTTTTTCATAACACTTAAACCAGAGTGACGGGAGAGCGGCATTTCAGAAAACGTGCTTATCTCGGCGAGAAAAAGCGATTTCGGCAATAAAATTTAAAACGCGTGTAAAACATAAACCAAACGATGAAATTGGTTATTTCTTCATGTATAATGATCAACTCGATACTCCCTAGCCCCCAACAGCCTTTTTTTTCATAACACTTTAACCAGAGTGACGGGAGAGCGGCATTTCAGAAAACGTGCTTATCTCGGCGAGAAAAAGCGATTTCGGCAATAAAATTTAAAACGCGTGTAAAACATAAACCAAACGATGAAATTGGTTATTTCTTCATGTATAATGATCAACTCGATACTCCCTAGCCCCCAACAGCCTTTTTATTCATAACACTTTAACCAGAGTGACGGGAGAGCGGCATTTCAGAAAACGTGCTTATCTCGGCGAGAAAAAGCGATTTCGGCAATAAAATTTAAAACGCGTGTAAAACATAAACCAAACGATGAAATTGGTTATTTCTTCATGTATAATGATCAACTCGATACTCCCTAGCCCCCAACAGCCTTTTTATTCATAACACTTTAACCAGAGTGACGGGAGAGCGGCATTTCAGAAAACGTGCTTATCTCGGCGAGAAAAAGCGATTTCGGCAATAAAATTTAAAACGCGTGTAAAACATAAACCAAACGATGAAATTGGTTATTTCTTCATGTATAATGATCAACTCGATACTCCCTAGCCCCCAACAGCCTTTTTTTTCATAACACTTTAACCAGAGTGACGGGAGAGCGGCATTTCAGAAAACGTGCTTATCTCGGCGAGAAAAAGCGATTTCGGCAATAAAATTTAAAACGCGTGTAAAACATAAACCAAACGATGAAATTGGTTATTTCTTCATGTATAATGATCAACTCGATACTCCCTAGCCCCCAACAGCCTTTTTTTTCATAACACTTTAACCAGAGTGACGGGAGAGCGGCATTTCAGAAAACGTGCTTATCTCGGCGAGAAAAAGCGATTTCGGCAATAAAATTTAAAACGCGTGTAAAACATAAACCAAACGATGAAATTGGTTATTTCTTCATGTATAATGATCAACTCGATACTCCCTAGCCCCCAACAGCCTTTTTTTTCATAACACTTTAACCAGAGTGACGGGAGAGCGGCATTTCAGAAAACGTGCTTATCTCGGCGAGAAAAAGCGATTTCGGCAATAAAATTTAAAACGCGTGTAAAACATAAACCAAACGATGAAATTGGTTATTTCTTCATGTATAATGATCAACTCGATACTCCCTAGCCCCCAACAGCCTTTTTTTTCATAACACTTTAACCAGAGTGACGGGAGAGCGGCATTTCAGAAAACGTGCTTATCTCGGCGAGAAAAAGCGATTTCGGCAATAAAATTTAAAACGCGTGTAAAACATAAACCAAACGATGAAATTGGTTATTTCTTCATGTATAATGATCAACTCGATACTCCCTAGCCCCCAACAGCCTTTTTTTTCATAACACTTTAACCAGAGTGACGGGAGAGCGGCATTTCAGAAAACGTGCTTATCTCGGCGAGAAAAAGCGATTTCGGCAATAAAATTGAAAACGCGTGTAAAACATAAACCAAACGATGAAATTGGTTATTTCTTCATGTATAATGATCAACTCGATACTCCCTAGCCCCCAACAGCCTTTTTTTTCATAACACTTTAACCAGAGTGACGGGAGAGCGGCATTTCAGAAAACGTGCTTATCTCGGCGAGAAAAAGCGATTTCGGCAATAAAATTTAAAACGCGTGTAAAACATAAACCAAACGATGAAATTGGTTATTTCTTCATGTATAATGATCAACTCGATACTCCCTAGCCCCCAACAGCCTTTTTTTTCATAACACTTTAACCAGAGTGACGGGAGAGCGGCATTTCAGAAAACGTGCTTATCTCGGCGAGAAAAAGCGATTTCGGCAATAAAATTTAAAACGCGTGTAAAACATAAACCAAACGATGAAATTGGTTATTTCTTCATGTATAATGATCAACTCGATACGCCCTAGCCCCCAACAGCCTTTTTTTTTATAACACTTTAACCAGAGTGACGGGAGAGCGGCATTTCAGAAAACGTGCTTATCTCGGCGAGAAAAAGCGATTTCGGCAATAAAATTTAAAACGCGTGTAAAACATAAACCAAACGATGAAATTGGTTATTTCTTCATGTATAATGATCAACTCGATACTCCCTAGCCCCCAACAGCCTTTTTTTTCATAACACTTTAACCAGAGTGACGGGAGAGCGGCATTTCAGAAAACGTGCTTATCTCGGCGAGAAAAAGCGATTTCGGCAATAAAATTTAAAACGCGTGTAAAACATAAACCAAACGATGAAATTGGTTATTTCTTCATGTATAATGATCAACTCGATACTCCCTAGCCCCCAACAGCCTTTTTTTTCATAACACTTTAACCAGAGTGACGGGAGAGCGGCATTTCAGAAAACGTGCTTATCTCGGCGAGAAAAAGCGATTTCGGCAATAAAATTTAAAACGCGTGTAAAACATAAACCAAACGATGAAATTGGTTATTTCTTCATGTATAATGATCAACTCGATACTCCCTAGCCCCCAACAGCCTTTTTTTTCATAACACTTTAACCAGAGTGACGGGAGAGCGGCATTTCAGAAAACGTGCTTATCTCGGCGAGAAAAAGCGATTTCGGCAATAAAATTTAAAACGCGTGTAAAACATAAACCAAACGATGAAATTGGTTATTTCTTCATGTATAATGATCAACTCGATACTCCCTAGCCCCCAACAGCCTTTTTTTTCATAACACTTTAACCAGAGTGACGGGAGAGCGGCATTTCAGAAAACGTGCTTATCTCGGCGAGAAAAAGCGATTTCGGCAATAAAATTTAAAACGCGTGTAAAACATAAACCAAACGATGAAATTGGTTATTTCTTCATGTATAATGATCAACTCGATACTCCCTAGCCCCCAACAGCCTTTTTTTTCATAACACTTTAACCAGAGTGACGGGAGAGCGGCATTTCAGAAAACGTGCTTATCTCGGCGAGAAAAAGCGATTTCGGCAATAAAATTTAAAACGCGTGTAAAACATAAACCAAACGATGAAATTGGTTATTTCTTCATGTATAATGATCAACTCGATACTCCCTAGCCCCCAACAGCCTTTTTTTTCATAACACTTTAACCAGAGTGACGGGAGAGCGGCATTTCAGAAAACGTGCTTATCTCGGCGAGAAAAAGCGATTTCGGCAATAAAATTTAAAACGCGTGTAAAACATAAACCAAACGATGAAATTGGTTATTTCTTCATGTATAATGATCAACTCGATACTCCCTAGCCCCCAACAGCCTTTTTTTTCATAACACTTTAACCAGAGTGACGGGAGAGCGGCATTTCAGAAAACGTGCTTATCTCGGCGAGAAAAAGCGATTTCGGCAATAAAATTTAAAACGCGTGTAAAACATAAACCAAACGATGAAATTGGTTATTTCTTCATGTATAATGATCAACTCGATACTCCCTAGCCCCCAACAGCCTTTTTTTTCATAACACTTTAACCAGAGTGACGGGAGAGCGGCATTTCAGAAAACGTGCTTATCTCGGCGAGAAAAAGCGATTTCGGCAATAAAATTTAAAACGCGTGTAAAACATAAACCAAACGATGAAATTGGTTATTTCTTCATGTATAATGATCAACTCGATACTCCCTAGCCCCCAACAGCCTTTTTTTTCATAACACTTTAACCAGAGTGACGGGAGAGCGGCATTTCAGAAAACGTGCTTATCTCGGCGAGAAAAAGCGATTTCGGCAATAAAATTTAAAACGCGTGTAAAACATAAACCAAACGATGAAATTGGTTATTTCTTCATGTATAATGATCAACTCGATACTCCCTAGCCCCCAACAGCCTTTTTTTTCATAACACTTTAACCAGAGTGACGGGAGAGCGGCATTTCAGAAAACGTGCTTATCTCGGCGAGAAAAAGCGATTTCGGCAATAAAATTTAAAACGCGTGTAAAACATAAACCAAACGATGAAATTGGTTATTTCTTCATGTATAATGATCAACTCGATACTCCCTAGCCCCCAACAGCCTTTTTTTTCATAACACTTTAACCAGAGTGACGGGAGAGCGGCATTTCAGAAAACGTGCTTATCTCGGCGAGAAAAAGCGATTTCGGCAATAAAATTTAAAACGCGTGTAAAACATAAACCAAACGATGAAATTGGTTATTTCTTCATGTATAATGATCAACTCGATACTCCCTAGCCCCCAACAGCCTTTTTTTTCATAACACTTTAACCAGAGTGACGGGAGAGCGGCATTTCAGAAAACGTGCTTATCTCGGCGAGAAAAAGCGATTTCGGCAATAAAATTTAAAACGCGTGTAAAACATAAACCAAACGATGAAATTGGTTATTTCTTCATGTATAATGATCAACTCGATACTCCCTAGCCCCCAACAGCCTTTTTTTTCATAACACTTTAACCAGAGTGACGGGAGAGCGGCATTTCAGAAAACGTGCTTATCTCGGCGAGAAAAAGCGATTTCGGCAATAAAATTTAAAACGCGTGTAAAACATAAACCAAACGATGAAATTGGTTATTTCTTCATGTATAATGATCAACTCGATACTCCCTAGCCCCCAACAGCCTTTTTTTTCATAACACTTTAACCAGAGTGACGGGAGAGCGGCATTTCAGAAAACGTGCTTATCTCGGCGAGAAAAAGCGATTTCGGCAATAAAATTTAAAACGCGTGTAAAACATAAACCAAACGATGAAATTGGTTATTTCTTCATGTATAATGATCAACTCGATACTCCCTAGCCCCCAACAGCCTTTTTTTCATAACACTTTAACCAGAGTGACGGGAGAGCGGCATTTCAGAAAACGTGCTTATCTCGGCGAGAAAAAGCGATTTCGGCAATAAAATTTAAAACGCGTGTAAAACATAAACCAAACGATGAAATTGGTTATTTCTTCATGTATAATGATCAACTCGATACTCCCTAGCCCCCAACAGCCTTTTTTTTCATAACACTTTAACCAGAGTGACGGGAGAGCGGCATTTCAGAAAACGTGCTTATCTCGGCGAGAAAAAGCGATTTCGGCAATAAAATTTAAAACGCGTGTAAAACATAAACCAAACGATGAAATTGGTTATTTCTTCATGTATAATGATCAACTCGATACTCCCTAGCCCCCAACAGCCTTTTTTTTCATAACACTTTAACCAGAGTGACGGGAGAGCGGCATTTCAGAAAACGTGCTTATCTCGGCGAGAAAAAGCGATTTCGGCAATAAAATTTAAAACGCGTGTAAAACATAAACCAAACGATGAAATTGGTTATTTCTTCATGTATAATGATCAACTCGATACTCCCTAGCCCCCAACAGCCTTTTTTTTCATAACACTTTAACCAGAGTGACGGGAGAGCGGCATTTCAGAAAACGTGCTTATCTCGGCGAGAAAAAGCGATTTCGGCAATAAAATTTAAAACGCGTGTAAAACATAAACCAAACGATGAAATTGGTTATTTCTTCATGTATAATGATCAACTCGATACTCCCTAGCCCCCAACAGCCTTTTTTTTCATAACACTTTAACCAGAGTGACGGGAGAGCGGCATTTCAGAAAACGTGCTTATCTCGGCGAGAAAAAGCGATTTCGGCAATAAAATTTAAAACGCGTGTAAAACATAAACCAAACGATGAAATTGGTTATTTCTTCATGTATAATGATCAACTCGATACTCCCTAGCCCCCAACAGCCTTTTTTTTCATAACACTTTAACCAGAGTGACGGGAGAGCGGCATTTCAGAAAACGTGCTTATCTCGGCGAGAAAAAGCGATTTCGGCAATAAAATTTAAAACGCGTGTAAAACATAAACCAAACGATGAAATTGGTTATTTCTTCATGTATAATGATCAACTCGATACTCCCTAGCCCCCAACAGCCTTTTTTTTCATAACACTTTAACCAGAGTGACGGGAGAGCGGCATTTCAGAAAACGTGCTTATCTCGGCGAGAAAAAGCGATTTCGGCAATAAAATTTAAAACGCGTGTAAAACATAAACCAAACGATGAAATTGGTTATTTCTTCATGTATAATGATCAACTCGATACTCCCTAGCCCCCAACAGCCTTTTTTTTCATAACACTTTAACCAGAGTGACGGGAGAGCGGCATTTCAGAAAACGTGCTTATCTCGGCGAGAAAAAGCGATTTCGGCAATAAAATTTAAAACGCGTGTAAAACATAAACCAAACGATGAAATTGGTTATTTCTTCATGTATAATGATCAACTCGATACTCCCTAGCCCCCAACAGCCTTTTTTTTCATAACACTTTAACCAGAGTGACGGGAGAGCGGCATTTCAGAAAACGTGCTTATCTCGGCGAGAAAAAGCGATTTCGGCAATAAAATTTAAAACGCGTGTAAAACATAAACCAAACGATGAAATTGGTTATTTCTTCATGTATAATGATCAACTCGATACTCCCTAGCCCCCAACAGCCTTTTTTTTCATAACACTTTAACCAGAGTGACGGGAGAGCGGCATTTCAGAAAACGTGCTTATCTCGGCGAGAAAAAGCGATTTCGGCAATAAAATTTAAAACGCGTGTAAAACATAAACCAAACGATGAAATTGGTTATTTCTTCATGTATAATGATCAACTCGATACTCCCTAGCCCCCAACAGCCTTTTTTTTCATAACACTTTAACCAGAGTGACGGGAGAGCGGCATTTCAGAAAACGTGCTTATCTCGGCGAGAAAAAGCGATTTCGGCAATAAAATTTAAAACGCGTGTAAAACATAAACCAAACGATGAAATTGGTTATTTCTTCATGTATAATGATCAACTCGATACTCCCTAGCCCCCAACAGCCTTAGCCTTTTTTTTCATAACACTTTAACCAGAGTGACGCGAGAGCGGCATTTCAGAAAACGTGCTTATCTCGGCGAGAAAAAGCGATTTCGGCAATAAAATTTAAAACGCGTGTAAAACATAAACCCAACGATGAAATTGGTTATTTCTTCATGTATAATGATCAACTCGATACTCCCTAGCCCCCAACAGCCTTTTTTTTCATAACACTTTAACCAGAGTGACGGGAGAGCGGCATTTCAGAAAACGTGCTTATCTCGGCGAGAAAAAGCGATTTCGGCAATAAAATTTAAAACGCATGTAAAACATAAACCAAACGATGAAATTGGTTATTTCTTCATGTATAATGATCAACTCGATACTCCCTAGCCCCCAACAGCCTTTTTTTTCATAACGCTTTAACCAGAGTGACGGGAGAGCGGCATTTCAGAAAACGTGCTTATCTCGGCGAGAAAAAGCGATTTCGGCAATATAATTTAAAACGCGTGTAAAACATAAACCAAACGATGAAATTGGTTATTTCTTCATGTATAATGATCAACTCGATACTCCCTAGCCCCCAACAGCCTTTTTTTTCATAACACTTTAACCAGAGTGACGGGAGAGCGGCATTTCAGAAAACGTGCTTATCTCGGCGAGAAAAAGCGATTTCGGCAATAAAATTTAAAACGCGTGTAAAACATAAACCAAACGATGAAATGGTTATTTCTTCATGTATAATGATCAACTCGATACTTCCTAGCCCCCAACAGCCTTTTTTTTCATAACACTTTAACCAGAGTGACGGGAGAGCGGCATTTCAGAAAACGTGCTTATCTCGGCGAGAAAAAGCGATTTCGGCAAAAAATTTTAAAACGCGTGTAAAACATAAACCAAACGATGAAATTGGTTATTTCTTCATGTATAATGATCAACTCGATACTCCCTAGCCCCCAACAGCCTTTTTTTTCATAACACTTTAACCAGAGTGACGGGAGAGCGGCATTTCAGAAAACGTGCTTATCTCGGCGAGAAAAAGCGATTTCGGGAATAAAATTTAAAACGCGTGTAAAACATAAACCAAACGATGAAATTGGTTATTTCTTCATGTATAATGATCAACTCGATACTCCCTAGCCCCCAACAGCCTTTTTTTTCATAACACTTTAACCAGAGTGACGGGCGAGCGGCATTTCAGAAAACGTGCTTATCTCGGCGAGAAAAAGCGATTTCGGCAATAAAATTTAAAACGCGTGTAAAACATAAACCAAACGATGAAATTGGTTATTTCTTCATGTATAATGATCAACTCGATACTCCCTAGCCCCCAACAGCCTTTTTTTTCATAACGCTTTAACCAGAGTGACGGGAGAGCGGCATTTCAGAAAACGTGCTTATCTCGGCGAGAAAAAGCGATTTCGGCAATAAAATTTAAAACGCGTGTAAAACATAAACCAAACGATGAAATTGGTTATTTCTTCATGTATAATGATCAACTCGATACTCCCTAGCCCCCAACAGCCTTTTTTTTCATAACACTTTAACCAGAGTGACGGGAAAGCGGCATTTCAGAAAACGTGCTTATCTCGGCGAGAAAAAGCGATTTCGGCAATACAATTTAAAACGCGTGTAAAACATAAACCAAACGATGAAATTGGTTATTTCTTCATATATAATGATCAACTCGATACTCCCTAGCCCCCAACAGCCATTTTTTTCATAACACTTTAACCAGAGTGACGGGAGAGCGGCATTTCAGAAAACGTGCTTATCTCGGCGAGAAAAAGCGATTTCGGCAATAAAACTTAAAACGCGTGTAAAACATAAACCAAACGATGAAATTGGTTATTTCTTCATGTATAATGATCAACTCGATACTCCCTAGCCCCCAACAGCCTTTTTTTTCATAACACTTTAACCAGAGTGACGGGAAAGCGGCATTTCAGAAAACCTGCTTATCTCGGCGAGAAAAAGCGATTCCGGCAATAAAATTTAAAACGCGTGTAAAACATAAACCAAACGATGAAATTGGTTATTTATTCATGTATAATGATCAACTCGTTACTCCCTAGCCCCCAACAGCCTTTTTTTTCATAACACTTTAACCAGAGTGACGGGAGAGCGGCATTTCAGAAAACGTGCTTATCTCGGCGAGAAAAAGCGATTTCGGCAATAAAATTTAAAACGCGTGTAAAACATAAACCAAACGATGAAATTGGTTATTTCTTCATGTATAATGATCAACTCGATACTCCCTAGCCCCCAACAGCCTTTTTTTTCATAAAACTTTAACCAGAGTGACGGGAGAGCGGCATTTCAGAAAACGTGCTTATCTCGGCGAGAAAAAGCGATTTCGGCAATAAAATTTAAAACGCGTGTAAAACATAAACCAAACGATGAAATTGGTTATTTCTTCATGTATAATGATCAACTCGAGTCGAGCTCCAGGGAGAGAGGCTGATTTTTCGCTTTTTGATGCCGACCGACGAACCGGCGCGGGGCGGACTCAAAAGCCCGCAGAGCCGTAGGCACTTAGAAAAGTTTCGCCTTTGGCTGTGAGCTCCAGGGGGAGAGGCTGGTTTTGCGTTATTTCAGGCCGGCTGGAGAACCGGCGCGGGTCGGACGCACAATCCCCGCAGAGCCGTGGGCACTTAGAAAATTTTCGCCAAGTTGGCTCTGATCGCCTGGTACCTAATATGGAAGTATAGATGCCGACTTTCGGGCAAGATCACGCCGCGTTAGGCTTCCAGGACCCCGGCTAAGCAATTTTACCGGGCCGCCCGGTTCTTTTTTTGAACCAGCCCGGTTCTTTTTACACTTCCAGCTGGAGCTCAGCAGCGGCTTTTTGCGCAAAATCACGCCGGGTTAGGCTTCCAGGACCTCGGCTAAGCAATTATACCGGGCCGCCCGGTTCTTTTTTTGAACCAGCCCGGTTCTTTTTACACTTCCAGCTGGAGCTCACGAGCGGCTTTTTGGACAAGATCACGCCGTGTTAGGCTTCCAGAGCCACGGCTAAGCAATTTTACCGGCCCGCCCGGTTCTTTTTTTTAACCAGCCCGGTTCTTTTTACACTTCCAGCTGGAGCTCAGCAGCGGCTGTTTGGACAATATCACGCCGGGTTAGGCTTCCAGGACCCCGGCTAAGCAATTTTACCGGGCCGCCCGGTTCTTTTTTTTAACCAGCCCGGTTCTTTTTACACTTCCAGCTGGAGCTCACGAGCGGCTTTTTGGACAAGATCACGCCTGGTTAGGCTTCCAGAGCACCGGCTAAGCAATTTTAACGGGCCGCCCGGTTCTTTTTTTTAACCAGCCCGGTTCTTTTTACACTTCCAGCTGGAGCTCAGCAGCGGCTTTTTGGACAAGATCACGCCGTGTTAGGCTTCCAAAGCCCCGGCTAAGCAATTTTACCGGGTCGCCCGGTTCTTTTTTTAACCAGCCCGGTTCTTTTTTTAACCAGCCCGGTTCTTTTTACACTTCCAGCTGGAGCTCAGCAGCGGCTTTTTGCACAGTATCACGCCGGGTTAGGCTTCCAGGACCCCGGCTAAGCAATTTTACCGGGCCGCCCGGTTCTTTTTTTGAACCAGCCCGGTTCTTTTTACACTTCCAGCTGGAGCTCACGAGCGGCTTTTTGGACAAGATTACGCCTGGTTAGGCTTCCAGAGCCCCGGCTAAGCAATTTTAACGGGCCGCCTGGTTCTTTTTTTGAACCAGCCCGGTTCTTTTTACACTTCCAGCTGGAGCTCAGCAGCGGCTTTTTGCGCAAGATCACGCCGGGTTAGGCTTCCAGGACCCCGGCTAAGCAATTTTACCGGGTCGCCCGGTTCTTTTTTTAACCAGCCCGGTTCTTTTTACACTTCCAGCTGGAGCTCACGAGCGGCTTTTTGGACAAGATCACGCCGTGTTAGGCTTCCAGAGCCCCGGCTAAGCAATTTTACCGGCCCGCCCGGTTCTTTTTTTTAAACAGCCCGGTTCTTTTTACACTTCCAGCTGGAGCTCAGCAGCGGCTGTTTGGACAATATCACGCCGGGTTAGGCTTTCAGGACCCCGGCTAAGCAATTTTACCGGGCCGCCCGGTTCTTTTTTTTAACCAGCCCGGTTCTTTTTACACTTCCAGCTGGAGCTCACGAGCGGCTTTTTGGACAAGATCACGCCTGGTTAGGCTTCCAGAGCACCGGCTAAGCAATTTTAACGGGCCGCCCGGTTCTTTTTTTTAACCAGCCCGGTTCTTTTTACACTTCCAGCTGGAGCTCAGCAGCGGCTTTTTGGACAAGATCACGCCGTGTTAGGCTTCCAAAGCCCCGGCTAAGCAATTTTACCGGGTCGCCCGGTTCTTTTTTTAACCAGCCCGGTTCTTTTTTTAACCAGCCCGGTTCTTTTTACACTTCCAGCTGGAGCTCAGCAGCGGCTTTTTGCACAGTATCACGCCGGGTTAGGCTTCCAGGACCCCGGCTAAGCAATTTTACCGGGCCGCCCGGTTCTTTTTTTGAACCAGCCCGGTTCTTTTTACACTTCCAGCTGGAGCTCAGCAGCGGCTTTTTGCGCAAGATCACGCCGGGTTAGGCTTCCAGGACCTCGGCTAAGCAATTCTACCGGGCCGCCCGGTTCTTTTTTTGAACAAGCCCGGTTCTTTTTACACTTCCAGCTGGAGCTCACGAGCGGCTTTTTGGACAAGATCACGCCGTGTTAGGCTTCCAGAGCCCCGGCTAACCAATTTTACCGGCCCGCCCGGTTCTTTTTTTTAACCAGCCCGGTTCTTTTTACACTTCCAGCTGGAGCTCAGCAGCGGCTTTTTGGACAATATCACGCCGGGTTAGGCTTCCAGGACCCCGGCTAAGCAATTTTACCGGGCCACCCGGTTCTTTTTTTTAACTAGCCCAGTTCTTTTTACACTTCCAGCTGGAGCTCACGAGCGGCTTTTTGGACAAGATCACGCCTGGTTAGGCTTCCAGAGCCCCGGCTAAGCAATTTTAACGGGCCGCCCGGTTCTTTTTTTTAACCAGCCCGGTTCTTTTTACACTTCCAGCTGGAGCTCAGCAGCGGCTTTTTGGACAAGATCACGCCGTGTTAGGCTTCCAGAGCCCCGGCTAAGCAATTTTACCGGGTCGCCCGGTTCTTTTTTTAACCAGCCCAGTTCTTTTTACACTTCCAGCTGGAGCTCAGCAATGGCTTTTTGCACAGTATCACGCCGGGTTAGGCATCCAGGATCCCGGCTAAGCAATTTTACCGGGCCGCCCGGTTCTTTTTTTTAACCAGCCCGGTTCTTTTTACACTTCCAGCTGGAGCTCAGCAGCGGCTTTTTGGACAAGATCACGCCGTGTTAGGCTTCCAGAGCCCCGGCTAAGCAATTTTACCGGGTCGCCCGGTTCTTTTTTTTAACCAGCCCGGTTCTTTTTACACTTCCAGCTGGAGCTCAGCAGCGGCTTTTTGGACAAGATCACGCCGTGTTAGGCTTCCAGAGCCCCGGCTAAGCAATTTTACCGGGTCGCCCGGTTCTTTTTTTAACCAGCCCGGTTCTTTTTACACATCCAGCTGGAGCTCAGCAGCGTGTAAAACATAAACCAAACGATGAAATTGGTTATTTCTTCATGTATAATGATCAACTCGATACTCCCTAGCCCCCAACAGCCTTTTTTTTCATAACACTTTAACCAGAGTGACGGGAGAGCGGCATTTCAGAAAACGTGCTTATCTCGGCGAGAAAAAGCGATTTCGGCAATAAAATTTAAAACGCGTGTAAAACATAAACCAAACGATGAAATTGGTTATTTCTTCATGTATAATGATCAACTCGATACTCCCTAGCCCCCAACAGCCTTTTTTTTCATAACACTTTAACCAGAGTGACGGGAGAGCGGCATTTCAGAAAACGTGCTTATCTCGGCGAGAAAAAGCGATTTCGGCAATAAAATTTAAAACGCGTGTAAAACATAAACCAAACGATAAAATTGGTTATTTCTTCATGTATAATGATCAACTCGATACTCCCTAGCCCCCAACAGCCTTTTTTTTCATAACACTTTAACCAGAGTGACGGGAGAGCGGCATTTCAGAAAACGTGCTTATCTCGGCGAGAAAAAGCGATTTCGGCAATAAAATTTAAAACGCGTGTAAAACATAAACCAAACGATGAAATTGGTTATTTCTTCATGTATAATGATCAACTCGATACTCCCTAGCCCCCAACAGCCTTTTTTTTCATAACACTTTAACCAGAGTGACGGGAGAGCGGCATTTCAGAAAACGTGCTTATCTCGGCGAGAAAAAGCGATTTCGGCAATAAAATTTAAAACGCGTGTAAAACATAAACCAAACGATGAAATTGGTTATTTCCTCATGTATAAAGATCAACTCGATACTCCCTAGCCCCCAACAGCCTTTTTTTTCATAACACTTTAACCAGAGTGACGGGAGAGCGGCATTTCAGAAAACGTGCTTATCTCGGCGAGAAAAAGCGATTTCGGCAATACAATTTAAAACGCGTGTAAAACATAAACCAAACGATGAAATTGGTTATTTCTTCATGTATAATGATCAACTCGATACTCCCTAGCCCCCAACAGCCTTTTTTTTCATAACACTTTAACCAGAGTGACGGGAGAGCGGCATTTCAGAAAACGTGCTTATCTCGGCGAGAAAAATCGATTTCGGCAATAAAATTTAAAACGCGTGTAAAACATAAACCAAACGATGAAATTGGTTATTTCTTCATGTATAATGATCAACTCGATACTCCCTAGCCCCCAACAGCCTTTTTTTTCATAACACTTTAACCAGAGTGACGGGAGAGCGGCATTTCAGAAAACGTGCTTATCTCGGCGAGAAAAAGCGATTTCGGCAATAAAATTTAAAACGCGTGTAAAACATAAACCAAACGATGAAATTGGTTATTTCTTCATGTATAATGATCAACTCGATACTCCCTAGCCCACAACAGCCTTTTTTTTCATAACACTTTAACCAGAGTGACGGGAGAGCGGCATTTCAGAAAACGTGCTTATCTCGGCGAGAAAAAGCGATTTCGGCAATAAAATTTAAAACGCGTGTAAAACATAAACCAAACGATGAAATTGGTTATTTCTTCATGTATAATGATCAACTCGATACTCCCTAGCCCCCAACAGCCTTTTTTTTCATAACACTTTAACCAGAGTGACGGGAGAGCGGCATTTCAGAAAACGTGCTTATCTCGGCGAGAAAAAGCGATTTCGGCAATAAAATTTAAAACGCGTGTAAAACATAAACCAAACGATGAAATTGGTTATTTCTTCATGTATATTGATCAACTCGATACTCCCTAGCCCCCAACAGCCTTTTTTTTCATAACACTTTAACCAGAGTGACGGGAGAGCGGCATTTCAGAAAACGTGCTTATCTCGGCGAGAAAAAGCGATTTCGGCAATAAAATTTAAAACGCGTGTAAAACATAAACCAAACGATGAAATTGGTTATTTCTTCATGTATAATGATCAACTCGATACTCCCTAGCCCCCAACAGCCTTTTTTTCATAACACTTTAACCAGAGTGACGGGAGAGCGGCATTTCAGAAAACGTGCTTATCTCGGCGAGAAAAAGCGATTTCGGCAATAAAATTTAAAACGCGTGTAAAACATAAACCAAACGATGAAATTGGTTATTTCTTCATGTATAATGATCAACTCGATACTCCCTAGCCCCCAACAGCCTTTTTTTTCATAACACTTTAACCAGAGTGACGGGAGAGCGGCATTTCAGAAAACGTGCTTATCTCGGCGAGAAAAAGCGATTTCGGCAATAAAATTTAAAACGCGTGTAAAACATAAACCAAACGATGAAATTGGTTATTTCTTCATGTATAATGATCAACTCGATACTCCCTAGCCCCCAACAGCCTTTTTTTTCATAACACTTTAACCAGAGTGACGGGAGAGCGGCATTTCAGAAAACGTGCTTATCTCGGCGAGAAAAAGCGATTTCGGCAATAAAATTTAAAACGCGTGTAAAACATAAACCAAACGATGAAATTGGTTATTTCTTCATGTATAATGATCAACTCGATACTCCCTAGCCCCCAACAGCCTTTTTTTTCATAACACTTTAACCAGAGTGACGGGAAAGCGGCATTTCAGAAAACCTGCTTATCTCGGCGAGAAAAAGCGATTCCGGCAATAAAATTTAAAACGCGTGTAAAACATAAACCAAACGATGAAATTGGTTATTTCTTCATGTATAATGATCAACTCGTTACTCCCTAGCCCCCAACAGCCTTTTTTTTCATAACACTTTAACCAGAGTGACGGGAGAGCGGCATTTCAGAAAACGTGCTTATCTCGGCGAGAAAAAGCGATTTCGGCAATAAAATTTAAAACGCGTGTAAAACATAAACCAAACGATGAAATTGGTTATTTCTTCATGTATAATGATCAACTCGATACTCCCTAGCCCCCAACAGCCTTTTTTTTCATAAAACTTTAACCAGAGTGACGGGAGAGCGGCATTTCAGAAAACGTGCTTATCTCGGCGAGAAAAAGCGATTTCGGCAATAAAATTTAAAACGCGTGTAAAACATAAACAAAACGATGAAATTGGTTATTTCTTCATGTATAATGATCAACTCGATACTCCCTAGCCCCCAACAGCCTTTTTTTTTCATAACACTTTAACCAGAGTGACGGGAGAGCGGCATTTCAGAAAACGTGCTTATCTCGGCGAGAAAAAGCGATTTCGGCAATAAAATTTAAAACGCGTGTAAAACATAAACCAAACGATGAAATTGGTTATTTCTTCATGTATAATGATCAACTCGATACTCCCTAGCCCCCAACAGCCTTTTTTTCACAACACTTTAACCAGAGTGACGGGAGAGCGGCATTTCAGAAAACGTGCTTATCTCGGCGAGAAAAAGCGATTTCGGCAATAAAATTTAAAACGCGTGTAAAACATAAACCAAACGATGAAATTGGTTATTTCTTCATGTATAATGATCAACTCGATACTCCCTAGCCCCCAACAGCCTTTTTTTTCATAACACTTTAACCAGAGTGACGGGAGAGCGGCATTTCAGAAAACGTGCTCATCTCGGCGAGAAAAAGCGATTTCGGCAATAAAATTTAAAACGCGTGTAAAACATAAACCAAACAATGAAATTGGTTATTTCTTCATGTATAATGATCAACTCGATACTCCCTAGCCCCCAACAGCCTTTTTTTTCATAACACTTTAACCAGAGTGACGGGAGAGCGGCATTTCAGAAAACGTGCTTATCTCGGCGAGAAAAAGCGATTTCGGCAATAAAATTTAAAACGCGTGTAAAACATAAACCAAACGATGAAATTGGTTATTTCTTCATGTATAATGTTCAACTCGATACTCCCTAGCCCCCAACAGCCTTTTTTTTCATAACACTTTAACCAGAGTGACGGGAGAGCGGCATTTCAGAAAACGTGCTTATCTCGGCGAGTAAAAGCGATTTCGGCAATAAAATTTAAAACGCGTGTAAAACATAAACCAAACGATGAAATTGGTTATTTCTTCATGTATAATGATCAACTCGATACTCCCTAGCCCCCAACAGCCTTTTTTTTCATAACACTTTAACCAGAGTGACGGGAGAGCGGCATTTCAGAAAACGTGCTTATCTCGGCGAGAAAAAGCGATTTTGGCAATAAAATTTAAAACGCGTGTAAAACATAAACCAAACGATGAAATTGGTTATTTCTTCATGTATAATGATCAACTCGATACTCCCTAGCCCCCAACAGCCTTTTTTTTCATAACACTTTAACCAGAGTGACGGGAGAGCGGCATTTCAGAAAACGTGCTTATCTCGGCGAGAAAAAGCGATTTCGGCAATAAAATTTAAAACGCGTGTAAAACATAAACCAAACGATGAAATTGGTAATTTCTTCATGTATAATGATCAACTCGATACTCCCTAGCCCCCAACAGCCTTTTTTTTCATAACACTTTAACCAGAGTGACGGGAGAGCGGCATTTCAGAAAACGTGCTTATCTCGGCGAGAAAAAGCGATTTCGGCAATAAAATTTAAAACGCGTGTAAAACATAAACCAAACGATGAAATTGGTTATTTCTTCATGTATAACGATCAACTCGATACTCCCTAGCCCCCAACAGCCTTTTTTTTCATAACACTTTAACCAGAGTGACGGGAGAGCGGCATTTCAGAAAACGTGCTTATCTCGGCGAGAAAAAGCGATTTCGGCAATAAAATTTAAAACGCGTGTAAAACATAAACCAAACGATGAAATTGGTTATTTCTTCATGTATAATGATCAACTCGATACTCCCTAGCCCCCAACAGCCTTTTTTTTCATAACACTTTAACCAGAGTGACGGGAGAGCGGCATTTCAGAAAACGTGCTTATCTCGGCGAGAAAAAGCGATTTCGGCAATAAAATTTAAAACGCGTGTAAAACATAAACCAAACGATGAAATTGGTTATTTCTTCATGTATAATGATCAACTCGATTCTCCCTAGCCCCCAACAGCCTTTTTTTTCATAACACTTTAACCAGAGTGACGGGAGAGCGGCATTTCAGAAAACGTGCTTATCTCGGCGAGAAAAAGCGATTTCGGCAATAAAATTTAAAAGGCGTGTAAAACATAAACCAAACGATGAAATTGGTTATTTCTTCATGTATAACGATCAACTCGATACTCCCTAGCCCCCAACAGCCTTTTTTTTCATAACACTTTAACCAGAGTGACGGGAGAGCGGCATTTCAGAAAACGTGCTTATCTCGGCGAGAAAAAGCGATTTCGGCAATAAAATTTAAAACGCGTGTAAAACATAAACCAAACGATGAAATTGGTTATTTCTTCATGTATAATGATCAACTCGATACTCCCTAGCCCCCAACAGCCTTTTTTTTCATAACACTTTAACCAGAGTGACGGGAGAGCGGCATTTCAGAAAACGTGCTTATCTCGGCGAGAAAAAGCGATTTCGGCAATAAAATTTAAAACGCGTGTAAAACATAAACCAAACGATGAAATTGGTTATTTCTTCATGTATAATGATCAACTCGATACTCCCTAGCCCCCAACAGCCTTTTTTTTCATAACACTTTAACCAGAGTGACGGGAGAGCGGCATTTCAGAAAACGTGCTT